>NC_081424.1:34027461-34209961 GCF_949786415.1 Peromyscus eremicus | reverse complement strand
GAATATCTCAGTCACTTATTTGCTGTGGGATGGTCTGTATGTCAAGTGTGTTGCTGATTGGTCAGTAAATAAATCACTGATTGGCCATTGGCTAGGCAGGAAGTATAGGCGGGACAAGGAAAAGAATTCTGGGAAGTGGAAGGCTGAGTGAGGGAGACACGGCGAGCCGCCATCAGGACAAGGAAGATGTAAGGTACCAGTAAGCCATGAGCCATGTGGCAAAGTAAAGATTAATAGAAATGGGCTAAATATAAGAGTAAGAGCTAGACAATGACAGGCCTGAGCTAATGACCAAGCAGTTTAAATAATGTAAGAGTCTGTGTGTTTATTTTATAAGTGGGCTCTGAGACTGGCGGGACTTGGTGGCGGGAGCTGGAGAGAAATTCTCCAGCAACAAATGGCGCCCAACGTGTTGGCAAGAGTTTCCACCTAAAACCTGAGTAAAAAGATTCTAAAACGGACCTAAAAACAGCTTCCTAATTGTCTCTCTCAAATAAGCGGCAGCTGCCGGTTTGAGCTACTGGCGGGTTCCTAGCGTGCGCTCTCGACCTGCAGTATGGTGGGAATGAGGCCTCTGCAAGTAGCACATTAAACTGTGTGGTGAATTTAGCCTTTGCTAGTACAAAACAAAAAAAGAGGTTTCTGGGCTACACGCTACTTTGGTAAAAGTGTAGACCCACTATTTCTGAGAGTTATGGCTCCCAGAGCTGGCGGAAAGCAGACTGCCGCCATGTTGGGAAGCTGAGGTGGGCGGAGCCAGCAGCCACAGCTGCTGCAGTTTAAGGCAAGAGATTCACAATAAGACAGATTCAGATGTAATAGTTTACAATGTATATAAAAGATACGTAGGCTTGAAAGAGACAAAAAAAAGTGATATATAGAGTTATAGAAACAAATACATAGTTTTAAAAAATAAAGTCTTTAAAGAGACAGTAAAGGTAGTATAAAAAATAAGCCACGTAAAGATGACTACCACACAGAGAATCTGGATTATGTTCTCTTTGATATTCGTAACTACAGAAAAACATGTGATTGTAAAAGCTGTTGAGTTATGCCAAAATGTATATTTTAAAGGTATCTTGACTTCAAAATTTGGATATAAGGATATGTTGCTTTGGAAAAGAGTCTCTGCTCTTGTTTCCACAGAAAGCCAGAGACTATGGATTTGTTCCAGATTAAGATACATCAGGTTTGACCAGCCAAGACCCCCTGAAAGGTCTCCAATGACACCATGGCCCAGATGATTCAACATCCAGAATGGTTTCAAGTCAACTGGCTCAGACGATACACTCTCATGGACTATTCCATAATCCTAAAAATTTTCTTTGTATCCCCATAAGATACAGCGCCCCCCTCCAGCAGGAAGTAGTAAGAGAAGCTACGCCCAAATTCCCAAATATACCAAGCTGGCTTTAGAGATGGAATTGGCTCACTCCCCCTCTAAACCCAGACATATTGCTCAAAAAAAAAAAAATGGTTAAGAGATTCTTGTGTCCCAAATCAGAAGAGCCCTCTGGTGTGGGACAGAGAAAAAACAATATTTTTATTTAAAGCAGGTTGATTATAAATACAATCTCTTTCTAAAGAAAAAAAGGGGATAGTTTAGATATGATAGGATGAAAGGGTAGATTAATGAACCTACTTTGAAAGAGTAACAACTTGTTTAAAATGTTTTACATTGCTATAGATTTTAGTTTATTGATACAAATTTAAACTTAATTTTGTTATACTGTATATATATTTCTATTCTTGTTTGAGGTATTATGTTTATGTAACTCATTTAAAATTATAATGGATAATTAAAAAATAGATTAATAATTAGTCATCTATGATAATCATATTTGTAGCCATGTTAGTTAAGTCTTCTAGGTATACATAGTTATATTTCAGATAGATAGGTAGTCTTCAAACACTTCAAAGACCTACAGAATATGGCATTTAAAATGTTTTAAAAATTTAGACTTTCTGGACAATGAGACATGTCTGCTCCTAACAGCACCGATTTACTTCAGAGAGGAGGATGGGCATCGAAGACACTCCATACGGAATTTATCTTCACCTTGACAAAAATAGCCATTTGGGCAAGAAACTGTTCTTGCCTGGACTGTCTGATCAACTGGACATGCAGGGCCCATACAAAGGTGACCACTAAACTTTGCTTGACAAAATGGTCCTTCAGGTTCCTGCTTTGCAGAGAAAACTGCCAGACATTCTACAGGACACAGAGAAAAATGAATAAGAGACTCTAGGCCTGTGGGCTGAAGACAGATGCCCCAACTTTACAAGAGAACTTTGAATGACTGTCCAGGCTGCCAGCTGTCTCTGTCTACCCTACAAGACTCCTAAAAGTTGCTTATATCCTTCTCCATTTCTCAGGTAGTAATATATCCTTCTGAGGTCTTTTATGTGGTTAAAGACTAGATACTTACAATTTTCCTTAGTTATAATAAAAGATAAGTTAGATATAAAACCTTAAACTTACAAATATAAGAAAGATAGGATCTCTTCTTTAATATTGTAACTGTAATTCTTGCTTGATAATTGTTTTGTTATATGTAATTTTACTATGTTAAAGTTAAAACCTTCCTTTTTAAGAAAAGAAAAGGGGAAGTGCTGTGGGATGGTCTGTATGTCAAGTGTGTTGCTGATTGGTCAGTAAATAAATCACTGATTGGCCATTGGCTAGGCAGGAAGTATAGGCGGGACAAGGAAAAGAATTCTGGGAAGTGGAAGGCTGAGTGAGGGAGACACGGCGAGCCGCCATCAGGACAAGGAAGATGTAAGGTACCAGTAAGCCATGAGCCATGTGGCAAAGTAAAGATTAATAGAAATGGGCTAAATATAAGAGTAAGAGCTAGACAATGACAGGCCTGAGCTAATGGCCAAGCAGTTTAAATAATGTAAGAGTCTGTGTGTTTATTTTATAAGTGGGCTCTGAGACTGGCGGGACTTGGTGGCGGGAGCTGGAGAGAAATTCTCCAGCAACACTTATTCTCTGCCTTTTGACTGCTTGTGACTTCCTGCGTGCACCACCATCCACGACACAAAGGAACCTCTCTGGCAAATCAGAGGGCTGCATTAATGCAGCTTCAGGACACTGGGGACAATGGCCTGGTGAGCTGTCTATTAAGACATTTTCAGACATGTGTACAAACACCCCGTGACCATAGTCATCCTCTCATTCTCCTGACCTATCCCCTCTTCCCTCCCTCAGACCACCTTCCTTTTCCTTAACTGTACTCTTCCTGCACTTATGATATTTTAAATTTTAGTTTTGTGTGGGGGGGTTGTTTTTGTTGTTTTGTGGGTTTTTTGTTTGTTTGTTGTTTGTTTGTTTTGGTTGGTTGGTTGTTTTTTCCAAACAGGGTTTCTCTGTGTAGCTCTGGCTGTCCTGGAACTAGCTCTGTAGACCAGTCTGGACTCAAACTCAAGAGATCTGCCTGCCTCTGCCTCCTGAATATTGGGATCAAAGGTATGTGCCACCACGGCCCAACAATTTCATTTGTTTTAAATTGAGATAGGGTCTCTTCATGTAATACAGACTTGTTTTGAATTCTTCATCCTCCTGCCTCAGCCTCCTGAAGGCAGAGAGTACAGGCATGCACTACCAAGCTCAGCTATTTCTTGAATGTCTAGCTTCCATAACGGAGAGACAGTGTCTGTACCCCAAGGCACCAGGTTTGAAGACTTTTGCTACGGCAGGCAGAGCACACTAGTACATGGATGCTGGCAGCCGCTTATGGATGACTGTCTTTGAGAATCCTGTGGACAAGGCTGAAAGCAAATGGTGAGAAAAAAGTTCATTAGAAAAAAAAAACCAGCCGAACCAGGTGTGGTGTTTCACATATTTAATCCCAGCACTCAGGCAAGTGGACCTCTGAATTCAAGGCCGGTCTCATGTGCAGAGGGAGTCCCAGGACAGCCAGGAAGAAAGACAGAGAATCCCCAGAGAAACCCTGTCTCAAAAAAGAAAAAAAGAAAGAAATAGAAGAAATCAAATGGCACAAACTTGCTTCTGACATTCCATCATTCCGAAATATTAGAATATACATTGTATTTGTACTTATTGCATGTATGTGGGTTTCATGCTCATGTGTACGTAGGTGAGGTCACTTGTCTGTAAACCCAAGGTCAGTCAATATCCAATATCTTCCTTTATTTCCCTCTACTTTGCTTTTCTGACACAGAGTATCTCACTGAACCTGGAGCTTGCTGGTTTGAGGAGGCCGGCCAGCCCATGAGCTCCAGTGGGGCTGTCCCCACTTCCCACCCCACTGCCATCCAACACTGGGATTAGAGACGCTACTGCCATGTCAGGCTATTCCCTCATGCTCGGGCAGCAAGCATTTTACCGAACCATCTCCAAACTTCCAAAATCACGTTTAAAATGAGCATCACGGACCATATCTGATTACAATGATTATGTTAGCCTTTTCACATTTGGATACGATCTGCTTTTTCTTCATCTGAACATGTCAGCGGGTGAAGTGTTCTCATGAAGTGAAAAGAAAAGAGTTAAAAGGTAAATTTCATGTAATACAGATGTGGACTGGACGGGATCTGGGTAACAAAGTCTGCATTCGTCCAGCTCAGTGATGTCCCTGTTCCTTTTGTTTTTGTCATTCAGGCTCTGCAGAGGATTTTGTAGGAAGTGATCCTCCTGCCTCTGCCTTCCATCCTGGAATTAAAGGCATGGTCTCTAACACCAGCTTTGAATTTTGTTGTTATTGGGTTTTTTTTTTAAAGATTTATTGATTTATTATGGGTATTATGTGTGCCTGCATGCATTTTTATGTGGACCACATGCATTCAGGTGCTGCAGAGGTCAGAAGATGCCAGATCCCCTGAACCTATCTGTGAACCACCTAAAACAGGTTTGTGGAACCAACTTGGTCCTCTGCAAGAGCAGTAAAAACCCTTACCTGCTAAGCCAAGTCTCCAGTGTGTGTGTGTGTGTGTGTGTGTGTGTATGTGTGTGTGTGTGTGTGTGTGTGTGTGTGTGTGTGTGTGTGTAGGGGGGTTGGTTGTTTGGTTTGGTTTAGTTTGGTTTTTTTAGAGAAAACAACTCATACAGTCCAGCTGGCCTTGAACTCACTACCTAGACAAGGATGATCTTGAACTCCTGATTCTCCTGACGTCACCTCCTAAATGCTGGAATTACAGGTAGGTACCACCATGCCAACTAGTCGTATGTATTTTTAAATACATAATACTTAGCTGGGCATGGTGGGGCGTGACCACTCATAATCCTAGCAATCTTTTTTTTGTGCCCCTCATCCCGGTAATCTTAGCACTGTTTCTAGCTTTATCCGTAAGATCCACAGAATGAGCGATCTCCAAGCTCCCGCCAGCATCCCTGTATCCAAGTGGTACAGCTGCTATGAGAAAGCACTTCAGATGAGGGAGGCTGAGTCAGGCCGGAAGATCTCTGGGAGTTTGGGGCCAGCTTGGGTGGGTTTCAAAAACAACACTAAATAAATAAAAACAACACAACCTGAGTGACATATAAATACAGAATTCTTCACCCCCCCCAAAAAATTTTCAGGTGATAGGGCCAAAGAGATGGGCTCAGCAGTTCAGAACATTTATTACTCTTTCCAAGGACCTGAATTGGATTCCCAGCACCTACATGGTGGCTCACAACCATCCCTAACTCCAGTTCCAGGGGATCAGACTCTCTCTTCTTGACCTCCATGGGCACAAGACACACATATGGTACACATACGTGCATTCATATAAAGTAAGAAGCAAGTCTAAAAAACATGATCTTAAATTTCAAGTGACAATTGAATATACACCACCAGCTTTGCCTCAACACTAAGACTGGAAACAAGAGGTGGCAACTGTGAAGGCCAGTCCCTTGGGATTCTGGGATCTCATGGTCTCTAATCACTACCCACCCTTTCCAAGATACTTCATGTCTCTGCTGCAGTTCAGCCTGCCTCCTCTTAATTCCCGGGCAGCAGATGCAGGAACTGCCTTCAAAGTCATTTGGTTTCTGAAACAGAAAGCGCCTCTAATTCTAGGGGTTACCCTAAGGATGACCAGAGTCCACTGTGGACAGCAGTTTTGGAGCAGGTCACTGCAGGGCTGAGGTCCTGGCAGCTGTCAAAACAAGGACATGCCCTAGGGGCATATCGGGGCCTCTGATCTCCTTAGCTGAGGACACATCACACACTGAGACCTGCCCTGAACCCTTTCTTCCATTCTCAAAGGATGCAGAAACTGGGTCAGAATCCACCGACTAAGCTTGTATTGACTTTTCTATACCAGTGGAGATAATTTCAGTAGTTATTTGCTGTTTATTTTCAGTGGCTATAAAATCATGTTCCATTTTTGTGTGTATGTATGAACACATTTTACCTCTAAAAATAAAAGTAAGCTCAACATTGTGCTTTTGATTACTGGGTGATCGTTATCAGTAGATCAATAAATATTGATTTAGTCATGTAGCCAGCTGAGGGCTAGCCATGGTAGAGAATATAAAAAAGAATAAAGGACATGGAGAGTTGGGTCAATGGTTAAGAACACTTATTGCTCTTGTAGAGGGCCCGGGTTAAGTTCTCGGCACCTACATGGCAACTCACAACTGTCTGTACCTCCAGTTTCAAGGTATCTAACCCCGTCTTCTGAGCTCCACAGGCACCAGGCATGCATGTGGTACACATCCGTACATGCAGGCAAAACACCCATACACGTAAAATAAAATAAATAATCTAAAACAATTTTAAAGAGCAAGAGATGGTCTCTGCCACAGAGGGTATCTTCATACTAACTGGGCAGGTAAAATCCAGTTTCCATCGTATTGTCAAAACCTAGGGGAAGCCCTGCCTGGAAGTATTTATCAACATGTACAAGGAGAGCCAAGAAGAATTTGGCGTGACTTCAACAGCCATCATGGGCATTGTCAAGGACATCAGATGTGAGCTGCTCTGTGTGAGCTTACTGAAGGGCAGAGCCTGGGTATTAAGTTGTGAAGAACTCAAGAGAGAGACACAAGGATGGGGAATGGGGTAGGAAATCTGAGTTGAGAGAGTCAATATGCCTGATGTCTTGACATGAGAAGGTTCCAGATCCAGAGGCACACATCTGGGTAGTAAGGAGCAGGTGCCCCACAGGCACTCCCGTTGTTTATGTCTTTATTTCTTCGGGCTGCTTTAAATAGAGTCTCATGCAACCCAGGCTGCTATGTAACTAATGATGACCTTGAACCTGATCCTGCTGCTTCTACCTTAAATGTTGGGGTTACGGGTATGGGACACTGTGCCTGGTCATACATTTTTGTCTTTCTTCCGCATAGAGTAAGGACTGTTAGGTGCTCAGCTCTCTTCTGGTGTTGTGGGTAGAAGATAGCAACTTCTGGCTGCCAGCTTACATTCTAGCCAAGTAGACAACAGCAAGGGTCTTTTGTCAGCGGCACATTCTGTGAAGAAAAGGACAATTAGGGTAAGGGGATGGAGGTAAGTCTGTTGTTAGGCAGATAAAAGAGTGGAGGATGGCTTCTCTGAAGGAAAGACATCCAGGGGCTGAGTCACCCAGGGCTTCATGGGTCATAGCCAGGGTTTCAGGATTTGTTGGCTGTGGTAGGAAAACATTAAAAGGTTTATTTGTTCAGACATTAAAAAAAAAATTGTTCTGGCTGTTTTTGTATAGAATTTATAGCCAGGAATCATGATCCCCTCTTGTCATCCAACACTTGGGAGGTAGAAGCAGAAGGATCAAGAGTTCAAGGCTAGCCTTGGCTACTTTGTGAGTTTGACTCCAGTCTGGACTACTTACCATCCTTTCTCAAAAAACAAAAGACAACTAAAAAGATAAAAACACTTCGTAGTAATTAGCAAGGGCTCTGTTTGCATGGTTTCGTAAGATCCAAGGTATGGAGTTAGGGGTCACTGGTCTAGAGTGGCAGAGTCTGGGTGGTTGGAACTGTTGATAAATGAATGAAGGGAAAGAAGAGGCTAAGGCTGGAGTCATTTAAGTCCAGGGTTAAGCCAGTGGGTGAGCAGGATGCTGTTTACAGGGATAGTGAAGCCCAAAGTGCCATCAAAGATGGTGGAACTAGGGGTTTGGGGGCAGGTAGGGAGCAGACTGTGTTGTACCAGATAGATCTCAAGCACAAAGTCAGCAAATCTGGAGCTCAGGCAAAAAGTCAAGTCCAAAGCCGTATATTTCAAAATCAGAAGCATATGACTCCAGCGTAAAGCCGTGAGGTACACAGGGCTACATGAAGAGTAAGTTTCAAAAGAAAACAGCACTGATTAAAGCTAGGTGCTGAGAAACTCCACTAAAGTACAGAAGAGTCGGGGCACTGAAATGGTTCAGTGGATTCATCCACCTGAATTCTACCCCTGGGATCCACATGATGGAAGGAAAGGACCAACTTCCCCAAGTAGCCCTTTAATCCCCCCACAAAAGCCACAGTGTGCAACGTGTGCATCCACACACACTCATTGTATACAATAAATAAATAGATAAATAAATAATATATACATATTTTAGAACAGAGTATGGGGGAGGGGGGAAGGAAAATCGATTGGTCAGGAGGGATGATCGAGTCAGGAGTATGGACTTTCAGAAGCGCTAATAAGCAACATAAATCCAAGGAAGCAAGAGTCAGCCATTAGGCCCATCAAAAGAGTGAATAATGAGAGGTGGGCTTGGCCAGGAGTTTGCTAGCAACGGGGCAACAGCCACAGTGGAATGGTAGAAGAAAGGCCCGATCAGGGTGGCATGAGATGATGGGGTGGCACATGCGCACTGTAATCCCAGCACTTGGGAGGTGGAGGCAGGAGGATCAGGGGTTCAAGGACAGTCTGGGTTAGAGTGAGACCTCTTATCTCAAGAAAAAGTCAAAATGATGAAGCCTGGCATGCTATCCTAAAACCAAAGGAAGGATGAGTGTGAGGGATAGCCTGAGCTACACAGAGGAAAGGGCTCAGAAAAACAAAACAATAACAATAATAAAACAGACGGGCAAAGAAGAGCAGGAGGTCAGTGAGGAGGAACAAAGGAAGAAGAGGTGAAGAAAACAAGGGAAGGAATAAACAACACTGACGGTAGATCATTCTCAGAGAGAAATGATTTAAAATGTCCTGGCAGCCAGAGTCCGTAAGTCTAGGAAGTACTTATGGTTTCATGGGATTGGAGACATCTATCATGTGTCTCTACTAAGTGGTGGTGTTGACAAAGAGAAATTCAGGATGTAAGGAAGCTTGAGGAGATACTTGCTGGAAAAAAGTCATGAATAAGATTCTGAGAAAAAAAATTAGGCAGCCTTAGGTGGGGCTTAGGTCTCTCCCTCCATCTACTGAAAGGCAAGGGTGTGTGGACGGTTTGGTAATAGTCATACATTCAGAGGTGGAGCTGCTGTTTTCTTAATCAATAAGAGGTCAAGCTATTAGCTGTAAAAGAGGTATGGGGAAAGAGGTCAAAAGGTTAAAAAGAAGGAAGATGAGAAGCAGCTGTTCCTAGGAGTGAGCATGGAAGTTCCCCAGGTTCTGGGCATTGCTAAGGCCAGTTTGAGATTTTTCAGTCACAACTTTTCTGTGAATGAAAAGCAAAGGGTGGGTTGCTTTCCCTCACAGTAGGCTGCTCCGGAAACGGAGATGAATAGGCAGTGTTGGGTTTATCTGTGAGCAAGGCCTTCAGGATGAGAAAATGCAAGGAAAAGGAGCAAGGGCTCTTATGGAGGACGTAAATGAAAAGAAAGACGAGAGAAGGGCAGTAATGAGGAGCAGGATGGTGGTATTTTTAGGCAGAGTTTCTCTGTGTCCCAGTAGCCACTCCCAAATAACCAGACTGAGACTTATTATTAATTATAAATGCTCAGCCAATAGCTCAGGCTTGTTACCAGCTAACTCTTAAATTTTAAATTAACCCCTATTTCTTATCTATGCTCTGCAACATGGCTCAATACCTTTTCCCAGTACAACTTCATCTCCTTCTCTCTGTGTCTCCTCCCAGTTCTGAGAAGTAACTCCTCCTCCTCTTCTTCTTTGCACTCTCCTTTTTCTGCAAGTCCCACTTAACCTCTCCCTGTCCAGCTATTCTTTATTAACCCAACGACAGTGACACATCCACACAGTGTAAAGGAATATTCCACAGGTATGGAAGACTGATTGACTAGAGGCATCAACATAGAGTTGGGAGGAAGGAAGTAGCAGTCAGAGCTCATGGAGATTGAGGGTGGGACACTGTGGTCATGGGAAGATCTTGATCACAAAATGGGTAGGTGAGGGGGAAGTCAGGCTACCCCAAGAGACTAGAACCAAGTTTCCACTTCCTCACTGGTTTCTCTAGTCGCTTAGTTAATCAAGTTAATTTTGTTTATTTGATTATTTGTTTTTGAAACTCAGGAATCCTTTTATTAGAATTTAATTAAAAAATAATAATAACAACAGGGCAGACAAGTTGTAATAATTGGCAGCTGCTTAGAGGAGGGAAATGGATAAGTCGTGCCTTTTGAGTTTGTGTCCAGCATGCAGCAGATTCAGCAATGGAGGTCAGTAAGCATGGGTAGGAGCAGAAGTCTCTGGAGAGGGAATGAGACATGTCCCAAGTGTCAAGACAAGCGTCCTTAGGATTGGGGGCAGAATCAAAAGAACTAGAAGGGTAGAAAGGAGGGCGAGTGGGATGACTCGGCAATAAAGACACAAAATTAACTTGCTGCTAAGCATGGTGACCTGATTTCCATCCCCAGGATCCACAGGGTGAAAGATCGGGACAAGAACTGACTCCTCAAAATTGTTTAGAAAATGTGGGAAAGGAAAGGTTATACTTTTTGAGTTAGAACTCATAAAAGCAGGCTTGATTAGCAAAGAAAACTGTAAGCAATTGCCTGATGGGAGGAACTCCTTGGGGTAGATAAACACTTTATCTCATTAGGGAGATAATTATTCCTCCCATCTACTTGGCATGTCTTCAGGTGCATTAGCTTTCCTGAGGGTTGGTCTCCTGGCAGAGACTGAGAGGCCCAGTTGGATTAACTCCAAAGGGTGGGGACAATCTTATGTGTTTATAATCTTATGCTTTGGGTACACGCTCTAGAGTGTCATGGCTCCACCCAGGGCTGGAGAGAGAAATCTGATTCTAGTCTTTTGGCCAGAAGGAATGAGCTTTCCCTTAAAGAGTTTTAATAAAACCCACATACATCTACCCTATAGTTGGACTTTCTTGTGGGACACCAGCCCCCAAATTATGACACTGACACTTATTAATTATGAAAGCTTGACCTTTGGCTGAGGCTTGCTCCCAACTAGCTCTTATAACTTAAATTAACCTGCTTCTATTAATCTACACTCTGCCACATGGCTTTTTATCTCTCTTACATTTGTATGTCTGACTTGCTCCATGTCTTGCTGGTGTCTCCTGTGTACCTAGATTCATCCCAAGTTCCTCCCTCTGCCAGAAGTCCTAGCTGGTCTCTCCTGCCTAGCTATTGACCATTCAACTCTTATTAAACCAATCAGGTGCCTTAAGCAGGTGAGGCAAAACATAGACACATCTTCACACAGTGTAGTGGATGGTTGTTCTGTCTATGACCTTGAGGCATCACTGCTCCACCTGCCTATGACCTTGAAGTACGTGCCCCTGGGATGTGGCCTCTCAGTGACCCTTAAGACCTGAGATGCACATAGGCATGTCTCTCTTCACTCTCTCATAGGACTTAGATGGGAACTGATTCAGGAGGCCTGAACAGTGTTCCAGAACAGCGTTCCAGAACCTCTGTCAATTCTGTTCTATACAGTAAGTTTTTCCCCTTAATAAATTATTTTGCCCATTAAACAGGCTCCATCAATTTCTCATTATATCTGGCCCCAATGTGGCAATGTAAACAAATATCCTGAAACACTACCTTCCTCCCTTACATACAATATTTTAAATACTAAATAGGGACACAACTGATTATGAGAGAGGATGTCATTAACAATTTTCTTTAAGGCTGATAGTACCTATCTAGCTATTTAATATTCTCCTCTTTGGAGTTGAGACCTTAAAACCACTTAGAAGATAGGCATAGAATCAATTTGGTTACTTCTGGCTAAAATGGGACATGACATAGAAGCATTTAGGGTCTCCATTCTTGTTGACTTCCAGGCCATGAAGTACTATGAAGAAGACCCAGAAAGATGAAATTAAATTGCTGCAGGATCATCTGAAGATGGATCCACTGTAAAGGAGAGGAGATTAAAGGTAGTTGTAACCCAAATTGCTAAACGGTCTTATTAATAAAAATAATAAACTGGAGCCAGATATTGGGGTGAAAGCTGAAAGATCAGAGAAACAGAACAAGCCACAGACAACCTCACTTCACCAACTTCTCAACTAAAAGCCTCTGAGTCCTCACCCCTGAGGATCTCAGTTGAACTGCTGCTAAAAACCTCTAGTTCCTGGTCCTCCTGCCTTATATACCTTTCTGTGTCCTGCCATATTACTTACTGGGATTAAAGGCATGTGTCCTTCCCAAGCAAAGACATGAGATCTCAAGTGCTAGGATTAAAGGCATGTGCCACCATGCCTGGCTCTGTTCCTAGTGTGGCCTTGAACTCACAGAGTTCCAGATGGATCTCTACCTCCCGAGTGATAGGTTTAAAGGCATGTCCTACCACTGTCTAATGTAGTGGCTGGCTCTGTCCTCTGATCCCCAGATAAGCTTTATTGGGGTAAACATTATGTTTGGGACACAGTATATCACCACAGATAGTAGTTAAGCACACAAGATCTAAAGAGTAATAGGATCATTACCAAGGTCATAATAGATACAACCCCTCTCCACCACAAAAATCAAATGTTAAAACTGTTCACCAAAAGGGATGGGGTGCCTGGCACAGTCTCAATCTGATTTTGTAGATACTGTAAACGAAACGGAGACATTAGAGGAATTATCAGGAATATACAGATAGCATTTGTTTGTGGTTAGGAAAAGCATGAGAGTCCCTTAATCTTATTATAGCTGGGGTAACTTTGACTCCCCTATCTGGCATGCCGGTGGGGAGGCCTGGGAGGCCTTCCTCAGTGTTTGCCCCTTTTAAAAGTTTGGTCTAACTCTTTCTATCTGGCACAGCCCAACATTCTATCCTTTGGCTCCATTTTCCTCCTTCCCTATTTAAAACCCGCTAAGTAGCCAAGCCTTAACTATTTTCTATTTTTTAACTGTCGAGATCAGTTAAACATCCTTCAGGGTTGTTTTCAGGGACTGGGAGAAAGAAACCTGTGTCCTTCCATCTTTTCTCTACCAGTATGCCATCTGTCAAGATGGCTTGGGTGGGGTCTTGCTGATTTAACCCCCTGTGGCTTGGGGGTTAAATCACAGTGGGTAACGTTTCCTTGCACTCTAATGTTCTCTCATCAGAGTTGACTTCCCAGTGGCCAAGTGTGAGCATTTTTAGGGGCCAGTTAGCAAAGGGTTTACTTGAGGTTGTATGTAGTTTTTTGTCGTTTCGTGTTGTATTTGAATATTACTACGCTTCGTAGAAGCATTGGTAGCATGGGCTTTGAAAGACAGGCTTCCAACCCCCTCTTCACTCACCTCCCTTACACTAACTTCTCTGGCTTTCTCCTGTACATACTATAAGGCCACAGCCCATCCTTCAGGACCCAACCGGGAGTCACTGGGCAGTGGAGAATGGGAGAGGATCAGGTTTTTACTGGTTGTTCATTCTGCTCTTTACAGAAAGTATTAGACAACAGGTAATCATTGTCTTCATCATGCAAAACAATGTGTAATCCAAACATAGAAAAGGAATGTTACAAAAATGTGAAGATACAGGCATGGAGGTACACACGAGATTCCACCCCTTGGGAAGCTAAGGCAAGAAGAATAAGCGAGCTACCTACCTAGAACCTATCTCAAAAAAAAAAAAAAAAAAAAAGCAAAAGAGGGGTGAAATGGGCATAGTCAACTGAAGAGTATGTAGTTTAAAAAAAAACGAAAAATGCTGAGCCTTACAGAATAGACAGTTGAACAGAATAGAAGACCGTGTTGTAGGTCTGGCGTGGCAATGCACGCCAAAATCCAAGCACTCATGAAGCTGAGACAGGAGGATTACAAGTTCCCAGCCAGACTTGGCTATCTAGTGAGAGGAAAAGAAAAATAAACAATGAAACAAACAAAAAGAAGTTGCCTTGTGTATTGTTTCAGTCTGGGTAGATTTTGTCGATGTATCTGCCTGCCAGCAGCCCGTGAGGGTGACCATCTTCTGCATCTTTTCTCATTGTAATTATTCACATACATCACTTTCCTACCACATTTCGGTGGGGGTTTGGTTTGGTTTTGTTCTTTTCAGGAAGACCTTCTTCAGGTTGCATCAGCCTTCACCACACCTGCTCAAAACCCTAAGCTTGTCACCTACTCGTCGCCTGAGGAAACTACAGCCTCTCATGACCCAGCCCTTTTACAGGGCGCCCGAGCCAGAAGGCACAGTAGAAAATAACCAGCGGTAAATTCCACTAGGGGCAGGTTTTATGTTTTTTTCTTGATGACTTACCCATGTTGAACATTTTCATGCCGTGAAAAGATTGAGGAATTTTCCCAGACCTCCACCCCAGTAGTTTTCCCTTTCCCACATGCCTCTTCATTTCCTGATTCTGGCCTGGACTTGAAGCAGAGGTACCTGGGTGCCGCCAGGAAAGCTATTATTTCAACAGTTTGGGCCTAATAGGGGCAGGAAATACCAATGACCTTTGGTGAGCTCTTTCCCAGTGGCTGGCCAACCTCGGTGCATAGACCTGGTGCCTTCCATAACGATTCCAGTGATGCTCGAACATGACCCCAACATTTGAAAACACCTTTCATTCTAGTCTTGTGTGACCACGGGGTAAGTAAAAATTCCCACAAGGCAACACTGATGTGGAAATTGTAGTGATATATGCACATATATCCTAATACAAGTCCCTGAGGAGTAAGATATTGAGAAAGACAAGCAACAAAACTCAAAATTAGCCTTATTCCTTGGGAAAGGAAATTACCAAATGTATTGCTTCATCTCTGGCTCCCATGTTAAGTAAACAACAGTTCCTTTTCCCAGAGCGGTAGAAGGAAGAAAAGAAACGGGAAGTTGACAGGAGAGAAAAGTGAGTTACTTTTGCAGACTATCTGATCCACCCCAAAACCGCAAGGCAATCCATAAAATACGTAAAGCACATAAATGACCTCATCTAGATGCATCATTCTCTAGTCAACCAAGTTATTCTCAAATATCTGCCTGCTCTTACGATCACCTTTCTCTCTCGTTTCTCTGCCTTGGGCGATTTTGAAATCTTTATTGACATAATTGTTTTGTAGTGATGTTTACTATGCCAGCGAAACAAACAACATTAGCCCTGAAATTGGCCTTGTTGTGACCTGCCTGGTGAGTCACCCTGGGCCTACCAGCCCTTAGGTTCCCAACACTGACCCAAGGCTGTTTTCCTGCCTTGGTTGGGAGTTCTGTTTACACTCATTCCCAGGCAAGCCTGGGCTGAGCCCGTTAGCACAGCTCCAGGAAACAGCACCCAGGCCAGCAGGCCCTCTCTCCCACAACTTTGAGTGGCAACAGAGGGCGTGGCATCAGATTTTCAAAACCCTTCCCTCCATAGCAGGCCCTGATGATTTCTCTGTGGTTGGTTTTGAGCACAATTCCAGGACTTCCACAAATCAGATATTTTGGAGCTGACGCCTCAGCCACTGGGCACAGCACAAAACCAGCGGACTTGCATAGGAGGGTGATGATGGCTGGAAATGTCCCACCTGCTCTAAATCTCCTGCTAAGGTCTTCATGCAGAAGAAGAAGCCAGGTCCAATGTCTGTCGATAGGCAATTGATTGAATAAATGAACAGACCTATGACATAAGGGGCCAAACCTGGAAAATGAGGCCCTGCCAATTTCAAGGGCCCAGCTAATCCTAATGGCATCTTGTTTTGAGAAAGGCTCCTTCAAACAACCCAGGCAGAGACAAAGATGGGCAAGCCGCTTCTTGCTCCTACTATTACTTCATTAACCTAACTACCCGCCGACTATCCATTCTACTAAACTCTCTATTATCCACGCGGGGCTGTTGCGCCTCCACCCACCCATTACTGGCCTTTTAGCCTTCTGATTATTCGTGCCCAACTCCTCCCAAATTAAAAAGGATTAGGGAGTGGTTTTCAAACGAGTTTTTCTCTTAATTAGAAACTTCAGGAAATAGGAGGTAGGGCGGGTCAAGGTAAAGAGCAGGGGATGGAAGCAGTTTTGATATTGCTGTAGATTGCAGGCTGTCATGGGAAACTTTCTCTCCAGAGACCAGGTCACAGAAGAGGTAAGGTACACAAAGGACAGCTTCCTTTATCCCTGGGCCAGGACCACTCAGGGTCATATTCCCCACCCTGCTAAGCCTGGAGATGGGGGTGTGGGGCAAAATGGAAAAGCAGCCGTAATGACTGGACCTCACCATGTCGAAGTGAATGAGAGAATCATACCAGGGCAGAACGGAAACTCTTAAGTGTGAGAAATAGAACCGTGTCTACAGACGCAGACTAAAGAGCCAAGCACAAATCCTACACTCAAGTTAGTTTTCTCGTGGGTACCAGTGAGGGATTCTAAAACAGTTACAAGCCCATGGATCAAAGAGGCAAAGAGGCACGGAAATGTGAGTGTGAGTGTGTGTGTGTGTGTGTGTGTGTGTGTGTGTGTGTGTGTATTTATAGATGAGCTACTTTTAAACTTCTGGGGTGTTTTTGTTTGTTTGTTTGTTTGTTTGTTTTTTAAAGTTTATCCTGAGTCCTCAGAGAAAGGAAAGATAGATTTTTGTCCTATGTTTTTTTAAAAGTAGATTGTGTGGTACATGTCTGTAATCCCAACACTCTAGAGGCTGAGGCAGGAGGATGGGGCCAATTCAAGTCCAGCCCCGAACTTCCTTCCCCCTAACAGACAGAGATAACTACTGGACTTTTAGTTCATACTTTTGATCCATAGAACTTATTCAAAACTTATTCCTGCTTAAAACCTGTAGAGAAAGAGCCAAGCTCTACTTTGGGGGAGTCCTTTGAGCCATGCCTGAGTTAATGAATGACTCACAGACAAAATCCAGCTATTGCAAAGTGGCTCTCAGAGACTCCCCACAGAGGAAACACACCAGTAACCAAGTGACTTTCTCCAGTGAGTCTTCCCATCTATTAGTCACTCAAATGTCTTCAATGGAAGATTAGTCAAAGAGGTTTGGTGCACGGGATGACTCACTCTCCCTTCAGCTGGGTGAAAGGCTCTGAGGGGTATGGACAAGCAACTCACCCCTCCATTCCCACAGGAAAATTTTTATGCATGGGTTCAAGGGGGGAAGGAGATAATTTGTCGAGTTCTCATTTAGTGGAGCCATGGGTTGAAAAAGGAAAAGAGACAATTCCTCATCTAGCGGAGCCTTGCATTAGAGCATCAGTAAATACCAAGGATCACATAGCTACAGATGCCCTCTGCAAAGCAAGCTCTGGGACTGTGCTGATGGGGATTTCCTGCTTCTCTTACTACTTACTGTTCAGGGATTTAATCCTATTGAGTCCCCTTGTCATGTGACTTCTCTCTTAATGTGACTGACAGCTCCACTGGACCACAAGGGTTAACATCAGACTTCAGTGGATTTATTTCTTTTGCCCAGTTGTGGCGAAGCTGTCTTAAAGTTTGACGAGAGGAATGCATAGGAATTCAACAGATAGAATCAACCCTAAATTACAGGGTCAAGGCCTTCCAGGAGCTGAAATGTGCACAACCCTGTTTGGGGTCTGAAAGTGGTGGATTTTGAAGAACATCACTATTTACAAAGTTTATTCTACAATACCCGATTAGCAGCTCAGAGTTGGTGTTTTGTTTCATTTTTTGTTTGTTTGTTTTTTGAAACAGAGTCTTATGAATCCCAGCTGGCCTCCAGCTAGTTCCGTAGATGAGCATTATTTCAAACTTCTAATCCTTCTGCCTCCATCTCCCAAGTGCTGGAGTGAATGAAATGCCACCAATGCCTAGTTTATATGGGGATGGGGACCAACCAATCTATGGTCTCATGTGTGCTAGCCATGCACCGTACCAACTGAGCTATATATCCCTGGCCCGAGAATTTATTATTCATAACAGAATCGACATCAATGGAAGAAACTTAAATTTATTGAATACTGAATGAATAAGTGTTAAACATGAAATCTAGGATTCACCTATCAAACAAATTTTGGATGTTTGTTTTTGAGACAAGATCTTGCTAAGCCTCAAACCTGGGAGTTCAACTCAAGCCTCCCACCTCCAACTCACGAGTGGCTGGGCTACAACACCGGTCTGCCTGACTACTGATGGTGACGTACCAGAGTCTGTCTAGTGGAATGGAAAATAGAAACAGACAAACAAGTAAAATAAAATAGAAATGAAGGGCCTGGCTCACGCACGGGAAGAGGAAAGACGGACAAATAAATGATGCAATATAGTACGGGAGGAGCGTGTGGAGAGCACAAAGGGAAGGCTTCTAACCCTGTGGGGAACGAGAGTAGGGCCTGAGGAGGCAAGCCCTGAGGAGGAAGGAGAAAGAGGGGTCACAGACAGCTTTTTTTTTTTTTTTTGGTTTTTCGAGACAGGGTTTCTCTGTGTAGCTTTGCGCCTTTCCTGGAACTCACTTGGTAGTCCAGGCCGGCCTCGAACTCACAGAGATCCACCTGGCTCTGCCTCCCGAGTGCTGGGATTAAAGGCGTGCGCCACCACCACCCGGCCACAGACAGCTTTTAAAGGAAGGAAAGCACAGTGCAGTGAGAGGGAGAAACAGCATTCCCAGAGGCCAAGAAAACAGTTCCCGGGGCAATGGAGGAATGAAAGAGCATATTGTCCTGTGACCGTTGAAGTCAGGGTTCCGAGTGAGTCCAAAGACAAGACAGCAGCAGGTGGGCAGGTAGCCACCTGCCGTGGAGCGAGCAGGTGCATGGGGGGGGGGGGGCACGCGTATCACTATCACGCACACTCTCGTGGCCCTGTCTTGATCCAGAGGGCAGCTGGTGCCTAGGGCGAATTTTCCAGAAGAACGTAGTCAGGTGTGCATTTTGGAGAGAGAGAGGTCACCGGGTAAAATCAAAATGAAAGTCTGGGAATGGGAATCGCATGGTGATTTACATAGTCTGCTTAGAAACATTTCTCACCAAGCCAGGCATGGCATGGTAGCACGTCAGTAATCCCAGCACTAGAGACATGCAGGCAAAAGGATCTTGAGTTCTGGTCTAGCCTGGGCTACAAAGAAAGACGGTCTCAAAACAAGAAAGAGAAGAGGGAGGAGAAGAGATGAAGAAAAAGGAAACAGAGGCCTAAGAAAGAAGGGGAGAGGGGGGAAGGGAGGACTCAGGTTTTCTTCCTTTTGGGGTGGTTGTTTGTCTGGGACAGGGTCTCTCTATATAGTCCTTGCTGTCCTAGAATTCACTACGTAAGCCAGGTGAACTCAGAGGTCCAGCCTCTGCCTCCTGAGTGCTGGAATCAAAGTTATGTACCACCACAGAAGGGAGGATTCTTACGAGCATCTTTTCCAACTTCTAAGTCAGTGGCTCACAACCCTCCTAATGCTATGACCCTTTAATACAGCCCCTCATGTTGTGGTGATACTTCATAACTGTAATTTTGCTACTGTTACGAATCGTAATGTAAATGTCTGATATACAGTCACCTCCAAGAGGTCCCACCCCGGAAGTTGAGAGCCACTGTTCTTTCCATGAACAGTAATAGCCTATCTACTGTGGTTCTTCACACCCATGCTAACTGCCAGTGTCTTTTATTCCTCCAGTCAGCAGCAGTAGTGCAGAGAGGCAGGAGGAAGGTTGTAGACTGCGGTCACCTTCCGGCGCGTGACCCTTTTCCGCATGCCGCTTCAGCGACCCCGATAAACATCTCATCTCACGAAAATGGCTTCACTTGCTCTCCACGGACAGCCTCCAAGTGCAGCTCTCAGCCTCTGTAGCTCTGAGTTCCTCATTGTATGTACACACCCTAGCTCATCAGGTAAATATCAGCCAATGACTGTTAGACCCAAGAGGGACTCCTGGTGTGGGAGAGACAGTGGTTAAGAGTACATATGCTGAGGGCCTGAGTTCAGATCCCAGCACCCACTTTGAGTAGCTTATAACCACCTATAAACTCCAGCTTCAGGGAGTCTGACTCTCACTTCTAGCCTCTATGGTACACACACACACACACACACACACACAAAAAAAAAAAAAAAAAAAAAAAAAAAAAAAAAAAAACCACACACATTCACACAAACACATGCACAATTTTTAAAAGGGGACTTAGGTCCCAGGAAACCTTCTGTAAGGTGCTGTGGAACAATCTTTTTGTACACTATGAATATGCATTACTTTCATTGGCTGATAAAGAGCTCACTAGCCAACAGCTGGGCAGGAGGAGGTTATACCAGCGGGAATACCAGACTAAGAGGATGCTGGGATGAAGAAGGGTGGAGTCAGATGGAGAACGAGTGGTACACATAAAATGGGATAGAGGTAAAAGCCACGTGGCAGAATGTAGGTGAATAGAAATGGGTTAATTTAAGTTGTAAGAGCTACTTAGTAATAAGCCTGAGCTATTGATCAAGCGTGTGTAATTAATACAAGCCTCGGTGTGTTTATTTGAGAGGGGCTGTGGGACAGGAAAACTCCGCCTACAGTAAGGCCTCATGGGAAACCTCTCATCAGATCCCACTGGTTCATGATGTTTGGGAGAGGCCTCTGCAGGTGTCCCCACTAGTGAGTCTCCGTTCCAGCACCAGCGGAAGGTTTGGCCACTGGCTGAACCCTCAGTGACTTTCCCAAGAGAGTTTCAGGCGGGGAGTGTCTGAAGGCTGAAAGCTCAGAAGAGTCCCATAAAACTCCTGGTCATCACCTGCAAACTCAGGGAGAATTTCCTGCAGGACTTCCAAGCAGTAAAAATGGATAGCTGCTCATAAATAAATAAATAAATAAATAAATAAATAAATAAATAAATAAATAAATAAAATGTCCCCGGTTTTATGTATTTGAAGTGACTTTTACATATAATGTTGGAGACTGCAAACACCTTGGGCCTACCTCCCTTTTCTCTCCTTATATTTTTTTTTTCTATGACTTCCCACCTACTTGTCACCAACTGGTAGATTGTTATTAAGAAGTTAAAACTTAAGCTGGGTGTGGTGGCACACACCTTCAATCCCATCACCAGGGAGGCAGAGTCAGTCGGATCTCTGTGAGTTCCAGGCCAGCCTGGTCTACAGAGCGAGTTCCAGGACAGCTAGAGCTGTTACTGATAGAGTTCCTAGCCACTCCCCCAGCTACAGGACTGCATGTGTGCTGGCAAGATGCTTAGTCATCTGTGGTGATATTGTGTTTCCCAAAAGATTGTGCACCCTAATAAACTTATCTGGGGTCAGAGAACAGAACAGCCACTAGATACAGAGGCCAGAAAATGGTGGCACACATGCCTTTAATCCTATCACTTGGGAGGCAGAGATTCATCTGGATCTCTGTGAGTTCAAAGCCACACTGGAAACAGCCAGGCATGGTGACTCACGCCTTTAATCCCAGGGAGTAATGGCAGAGAGCAGAAAGGTATATAAGGTGTGAGGACCAGAAACTAGAAGCTTTTGGCCTGGTTAAGCTTTAAGTCTTTGAGCAGCGAAGTTCAGCTGAGATTCATTTGGATTAGGACTCAGAGGCTTCCAGTCTGAGGAAACAGGATCAGCTGAGGAATTGGTGAGGTGAGGTGGCTGTGGCTTGTTCTGTCTCTCTGATCTTCCAGCGTTCACCCCAATACCTGGCTCCAGGTTTGATTTTATTAATAAGACCTTTTAAGATTCGTGCTACAGTCATCCCAGGGCCTTACGTCCTAGTAATCTATGTGCTGCTACATGATCACAAAATCTATGTACATGCACATGCATGGTGTAGCTATATAAGCCCATATGTTGCATGTAGGGGGGGACCTATAAAAGCGGGTTCCACGTATTCCTCCCCTCTCTTCCTGTATACTCCTTCCATAGGCCTATGCACATCTTTCCTATTCCCTTCCCTTGAATAACTCTTATAGTGGGTTTTGTTGTACCTCGTGGCTTTTCTCACACCGTAGACAGTGCCGCTTAATAAATAATAGTTACACAGAGAAACCTCAGAAAAAAATATAAAAAGAAGTTAAAATAAAAATCAGCAACCATGAAGCAAGCTATTTTAAATATATCTCTCTCCCTTTTCTTGCCCCACTCACAGGGTGGACTGTATACCAAAGACATGCCAGTTGACTGTGAACTGCAAATACGTAATAAATAATATTTTATTATAAATATAGTCCATGCAATATTTCTTATATGTTTGCACTATTCAAAAGCTTATCTGAAGCCAATCTGAAGCTCCAGTTTAACTAAGAAATCTATATTTATTTGACAACTCTGTCAAAAACAAGAAAAAAGGCCGTAATTTGTTCCATGATACTTTGGTTAAGGTATTGGGCTTGAAAACAGAAACAAAAAGACTTCCACGCAGTTTTGTTTTGTTTTTTTCTTTTGGAGACAGAGTTTCTCTGTGTAGCTTTGGTGCCTGTCCTGGAGTTCACTCTGTAGACCAGGCTGGCCTCAAACTCACAGAGATCTTCCTGCCTCTGCCTCCTGAGTGCTGGGATAAAAGGCATGCGCCACCACCACCCAGATCATGCAGTTTTATGAGATGAAATATAACTGGATTTGGGGCTAGCATACTCTGCTGTAAAAAAAGAGAGAGGGAGACTAGAACTTGGACACAAGCATTTTATTTATCTGGTGTTTAATTTCTTTGAGACAGAACCTGACACTATAACCCTGGCTGGCATTAAACTCCCAGCAAACCCTGCTACCTCAGCTTCAAGAGTGCTGGGATCACCCAGGCTAAGCCTTTTTTAATTTAACAGAAGGGCTATGTAAATCCAGCATGGTGGAGACAGCTGGCAGAGGAAAACAGGAAACCCAGACCTGGCCCCTCCTGTCAGACTGGTTGTGACTACCTTCAGGTGGGAACCCTAACATGACGGTGGCACTCAACTTCCAGATGCCAACCGGACCCTCCCAGATAACGTCTGAGCTGTGTCTGATCACATGGAGAAGCGGAATAACAATGGGGACCTTCAGGTCACCTCCATGTTCTCTAACAGGAGCATGAGTGTCCTTGGAACACTGGGAGCAGGGCACACAGTTCTCAGCTGACTGCGGTGGGGTCCCTGTGGGGGGGTGGCGGGTGGCGCATACTTTTAATTCCAGCACTCAGGAGGCAGAGGCAAGCGGATCTCTGTGAGTTCGAGGCCAGCCTGGTCTGCAAAGCGAGTTCCAGGAAAGGCGCAAAGCGACACAGAGAAACGCTGTCTCGAGAAAACCAAAAAAAAAAAAAAAAAAAGAAAGAAAAAAGAAAAAAGAAAAAAAAAATCCAAAACAGGCAAGCTGTAAATCTTGGCAGCTACCCAGAAGGGGAAGATGGAGAAATGAAAGAAAAGATCAGGCCATTTAAATTAAACCAGCATGGAGGTCAGCCACATGATGGACAAGCATCCACATGGCAGGAAGGGAAACTTTGGAAAGAGATGAAAAGGCCCAAGTACCAGTGGAAACATACTTAGGACCTGGCCAGAATCCAACAGAAAAAGGGGAAGTTATACTGTCCTGAGTCAGCACTCAGAAGGGCAGGCAGGCCCAACAGAACCTCACACGCTCAGGAGCAACTGCGTTCGGGGGAAGGAATTCTGGGAAGGAAAAATAAATGATCTCATTGAAGGGAAAATGAGTCCGTCCACCTCTAGCATAGCTTAAGGTGAACCCATCTTCCCAAGGGATGGTTCCTTGTCCAAGTGATGGACCTACCCAACTTAGTTCTTCAGGGAGTAGAAAATGGCATGTCTCTACCCTGAGTAGATTCTACGCTTGTACCTCCCTGGCCCTTGGAACTCTGAGATTCTATTAGGCTATGTTTTCAGATTCTGGAAATCACTGGAATTGTAAGACCTACCTATCACTATTGCTTTTGAGGGAAAGGTGAATGCCTGGTGACATGTTGGTCTTAAGAGAGGTCACTTCCTCACAAACTGCCTTTGGTTCATCTCAATCTCTCTCCACCCAGTCTCCAACGATGTCCTCCTTATATCTCAGACTGGCCTCAACCTCCATGTGTAGATGGGGATGGCCTTGAATTACTGATCCTCCTGCCTCTACCTCCCAAGTGCTGGGATTACAGGCATGCATGATCATACTGTTTTATGCAGTACTGGAGACTGAACCCATGGCTTACTGCACCCTGGGCAAGCACTCTGCCATCTGAACTAAATCACAATCACCCTGACCTTGGCCTCTTTGGGGGAATGTCCCGTTCCTTTCCCTGAAGCTCCACTTTCATCTGAAACTACAATTGTATCTTTTGAGCTGGCACAATTCCAGATGCTCTGAGTGGCATGTTTAACACCTCCTGAGGCTTCTGAATCTACAGGACTGTAGTCAACTCAGGTAAGTCTGTCCACAAAGCCACCTCCAAAAAATGAAGAAATGTCTTGCGACCTCAGTACTGGATTATTTGTATGTATTTTATGTATTTTTTTTTTCATTTTTAGACAGTGAGTGAATAGTAATTGTCAACATTTACTGCCAATTGCATTATAATCAATCTATTATTTTATCTAAATAAATCAGATCTCGTAGCTTTCTAGGTGGAGGCAGGATGGTCAATCAGTTCAGGGTAATCCTCAGCAGCATATTGTTAGGTTTCACTCTGGGACAAAATGTTGAGGTGCCTATTTAACATATCAAAGAGGCCATTAGCCACCAGGTTCTCCCAGCATCCCTCAGTCCCAACTTGTAACAGAGCCCTCCTGACTGGCATACTCCACCTCCTACCCAAAACTTCTCCAGCCCAGGGCTGAACTGCCCTTCCCCCTGTAGCCGGACTTTCTTTGGATCATCAGCTCCCACATAACTACACAGAGACTTTTTATGAATTATAAAAGCTTGGCCTTAGCTTAGGCTTGTTTCCAACTAGCTCTTATAACTTAAATTAACCTGTTTATGTTAATCTACATTCTGCTACATGGCTCATTGTCTCTCCTCTATACTGTACGTCTGACTTTCTCTCAGATTCTCCCCCAAGTTCCTCTCTCCCCGGAAGTCCCGCCTATCCTCTCCTGCCTACCTAATGGTCATTCGGCTCTTCATTAAATCATTCGGAAGGTGCCTTAAGCAGGCGAGGTTAAATAGTGACACATCTTCACACAGTGTGATCAAATATCCCCCAACATCCCACAACTGCCCCTTCCTCTATAATCCAACCATTCCGTTTACCCGAGGTTCTTTTCCTTAGCTCTCTTTTGGACCTCCTGGCTGCTGTACCTGGCCCCCTCTCTCCCCTCTCACATCTCTTCTCCTTCTCTTCTCCTCACATGGCTCAGGGTCATGTCCACTATGGACTCCCCCAGATGTCCCTATCTTTGGCTATGCTCTCCCCCATATCTATAATAAACCTTCTCTCCACCATACCTAGGAGCAGTCATGTCCTTTCTTTTCCTTTTTATTTATATTTCCTTTATATTTATTTTTTTTTCATTCACATATGAAGTCTAGTTTGGTTATAGGAGACCTTGTCTCAAACCAAACAAAATAAACAAGTAGTAAATAAAGGAATAGCACATCATTGAAAGAAATTAGTATCACTCAGTGGCAAGAGAGAACTCTGAAGTATTGCCCCACACAGGAAAATGCACATATATTAAACAAAAATGAAAGCTACACAGTGGTAGCTGACCAATATAGAATGAAAGTTATGTAACAAACATGTTATAACTATTCTTTTTGCTTAAACCTTCAAAAACCATGCTATTATTTTTCTGGTATTTTCTTAGTCAGTGTTCTATTGCTATTAAAAGAGGGCATGACCAAGGCAACTCTTATAGAGGAAAGCACTTGGTAAGAGGCTCGCTCACAGTTTCAGAGGTTTAGTCCATTATCGTCCTGGCAGGGAGCATGCCAGCAAACACGGCATTAGAGTTGTAGCCGACAGCTACATCTTGGTCTATGGGACACTGCACCTGGCTGGAGCTTCTGAAACCTCAAAGCCCACTCCCAGTGGCACACTTCCTCCGACAAGGCCACACCTCCTAATCCTTGTAATCCTTTCAAACCGTTCCACTCCCCGTGACCAAGTGTTCAAGTACATGAGCCTATGGGGGCCATTGTCATTCAAACCGTCCCAGTATAAAGATGAAAACTCAGAGCTTCCAGAGGGTTTGTGTGTCTAGTAATCATTGTATACTCATGCATGTACATAATGTATTTCGCAAAACAGCGTGGTGGTAGCGAGAGAATAGGAGACCGTAGAAGCTGTAGCACTCATTAGTTTTTGTAAGAACGTAGTAATTTCCCAAGTCTTCTCCCTGTGTCTTCTACATGTTCCATAGAAGTATACATTGTTTCTCAAATAAGACAGTAATACATTTAAATGTGAAAAATTTATCTAACTGAAGAAAATTATCATTTTAATGCCCACGGCACCTTCCCACAGCATACGTTATGAAGTGAATTTAGGGGAGTGACATCATCCCGAGTTTTACCTACCCGAAAGTTCCCTGGGCAGCTCTGATCATGGAACTTTAATTGGAATTTCACATGGAATTTAATTTACACATTTTCATTTGTGCATGCGCATGTGAGCGTATTATCTGTAGGAATTCCCATAGGCACACGTGTGGGGAGGCCAGCCACTGACATTCAGTACCTTCTTTGGTGACTCTTCTAGCTCATTCTTTGAGGTAGGCTTTCTCACTCAGTCTGGAGCTCAGCGCTTGGGCTAGGCTCCCTGGCTAATGAGCTCCGGAGATATGCCTGTCTCCACTTTCTAGCTCTCTTCCTCACAGGAGGGTTATAGACATGAGGCACAGTGCCTGGCTTTCACATGGGGGCCTGGGTTGCTCCCCTCAGCTCCTCTTGCTTACACAACTGGCAATGTACTGACTGAGCCGTCTCCCCAGCCCCACGGGTCTGTCTTTTGAGGATCTCTCTTCAAAAATCAACTGGCTAATTAGATTCTGTGATCTCAGCCGTCACTGCACTGCATATTCAAAAAAAAAAAAATCCTTTCAAACAAGATGAAATAGGAAATTTATCAGCCTACAAAACTAAATAATTAAAAGCAGAGTTCCTGGAGCTTTTGGTAGCCATTTGAATGGATGGAGAAATATTGGCTTTATAGCTAGCAAGGAAAAGAACATGCAATTTAAACGTGTTTCCAACTTGTCCCCTGAGTGTGTCCTGAAAAAGTCAGCCACCCTTCAGAGAATTACAGACTCTTCTGCACTGAGGTCATCATGCTGGCGATTAAGGAACAGGTTTTTCCACTGCATATCAAAGAAAGGGTCTCCAAAGGGCATGGGGCAGGCCTCACGTGAACAGTGAACTAATATGGTTTCAATGGCTCTTATATCATCACTAATAAGAGTTATTTTTACAGGAAGCTGCCTCTAGCCAAACATATGCTCCTGGATTTTGCTTTAAAAGAGCGACGCCAATCGCTGAACTTATCCTTTAATTGCCTTATACGTAATAGAAAAGATTTTCTGCGTAACGGGCAAGCCCGAACAGCAACTTGGAAGCCAAGAGTTCCTATGAGTGTTCACTGGGAGGTGGGGCCTGGAGCCTCTCAAAGAATGCAAGAGGTTGGAGGAGAGGTCTCTTCCAGAAGAGGTCTGAGGTCCACAGGAAGGTGTACGGTCTACCTTCTTTTGCAGAAGAATTCTGGCTGCTTCTCAGAGAGAGGCTACAAACGTGACAGCCTCTGGCGGGAGTGAGTCACCGTTTGTACAACTCCATAGTGCTGGCAGCCCACTCCTGCTCTAGCTCACAGTTTTTGTTTTCTCGGTATGATAATTAGTTGTTGGCACTGTGAGTACATCTCCTGAGTAAAGAGAAAAGAAAAATATGGGCACCTGTTATTTCTAGAATGAGTAGTGTTCTATGCATGGTACTGAGGTAAGCCATCTGCTCAGAGTCCAAGTGTTGGCCAGCCCTGGGCCATGCAGCTTAGAGCTCTCTAGTGCTCTCCTGTTACTCTTATACCAGTAATGGAACGTGAATGGTATATCCACTCTCCTGCCTTCTGCTGGGTTAAACAGATACGAAGCACCCTGCAAGGGGAAAAACAAAAACAAAAAACAAAACAGTAGTTCCTCAGAGCTAGAAAAACTTGAAGGTTATTACTTGGTGGCTTCCATCTTGGGCTTGGGCTATACATGAGAATCTCTCTAAGACCTTTCAAGAAGTTTCCCTGGTACAGCAGGGCCCGCAATAGCCCTGGCATTGTTCTAAAGCTCCTGTGAACAACCAAGATGGACAACCACTGATCTTGCCCATCAAAACCCTTTCAGGTGATACTGAGACCCCGAGAGGCTGACAGATGGTTCTGGAGCCCTACAATGCCTTCGTAATTTGATCTGCATGTAGGTCTTCTGGACTACAGAATCCAACAACCAACCCTCTCTGTTTGTCTGTTTTATTGTCTGGTTTGGGTTTTTGACAAACTGGTATCACTGTTTTACACAGGCTAGATTTAAATTGGGGTTCGTCTCCTTTGGCAAATCCAGCCAGGACAGTATGGTACAAGAGCTCATACTTGGACCCCAAACTGTGCAGCAGCTGTTTCTGTGCCCGACCCACGACCCCTTACCCTGGCCATTTGATGCATGGTCAGCCTTCCAGTGGGCTGCGTCTCCACAGCCAACTTTTTCCTTCTTCTACTTATTTTCTCTGTGCCTGAAGCCCAGGTTGTACATGTTCACCAAGACTTTGACACACCAGAAGCCCCAGAAACAGAATAACCTGCCTCTGTTCAGCCTTCAGTTCCACACTGACACTGACAGGAATTGGAGGTTCCAGTTTCTAGCCCCTCAGACCTGCTAGACACTTCTGCTGGCCTCACCAACTCACCTTTTACTAGTGGCCTTTTTTCCTCCTTCCTTTCCTACCTCCTACCTAATACTTCCTAAGCTTATTCTCCAGAACACTGATGCCCTGTGCCCTGGTCTGACTCTGACAGTTTATAGCCTCTGTGTGTGTGTGTGTGTGTACATGTGCATGCAAATGTGCCCACCCATGAGCCAAAGGTGAGCGTGTGGAAGCCAATGAATAACGTATTGGAGGTCAACTCTCTCCTTCCACCATGTGATCAAACTCAGGTCCTCAGGCTTAGCAGCAAATGCTTTTAGCCACGGAGCCATCTTGCTGAGCCTAGCCAAAGCAATTTTAAGAAAATCATTTTACCTCTCTGCTGGGGCCTGTTCTCAAAAGCACAGTAAGGATTTTAGAGTCTCGTGTGGTCATCACCATCACATAGGGCTGCTTCATGTATCCACCAAGGCCTTCCCTGCCCCAGCCTCCATCTGCTTACTCCCAGACCTCACCTCTCAGCTTGCTCCTCCTCCACAGTGCTCTCCAACCATAGTTTCTGAATTCTTGCAACAAACCATGTTCTCACTTGCTTCGGGCCTCTTACTCATGCTGTCCCTCTGCCTGGAACATTCTCCTTCCTTCTGTTGGTTTGGCTTCCTGGTAGATTCCTCCCACTTTGCATTTAAATATCATTTCCTGTAGAGATGCCTTGTCTGACTCCATTATTTGCCGTGGAGAATAATGCCTGGAATGCTTGGCGGCGCCTCTTAGCGGAACCCCCTTTTGGGTCCATAAGCCCACCTCACTCTCAGTCCCCAGCCACCATTACTATTCTTCACATTCTTATTTTGGTTTTTCAAGACAGAGTTTCTCTGTCTGTTTCTCAATTCTGCCTGTCCTGGAATTCCCTCTGAGACCAGGCTGGCCTCAAACTCACACATAGCCACTTGCCTCTGCCTCCCGAGTGCTGGGATTAAAGGGGAGAACCACCACTGTCCCTAGTCTTTCCATTCTTTGAGGGCAGGCCCTCAATCCATCTTCCTCTCTGCTGTAACCCTGGGATCCAGGTGAGGGCCTGTCATCATGAGTACATATTGAACAAGTGTCAACTGAAACATATACTTGTTTACTGAGCCTCAAATTTGGAGAATAAGAGAATCTTGGAATAAACTTAAAACCAAGTTTCCCAGCACAGGTTCTGTTTGTACTGTGGCAAGGTACAGACATCCCTTCCCCCACAACCCAGTACTTCTGCTTGAAACCTGAGGAGAAGAGCTTCCGTGAAAGATGGGGTTTCCTGCAACTGAGGGGCGCTTTATATTTTATCACCCACGTAGGTGGCATCACTATTAACCTGAAAAATTAAAACTGGGCACAACAGTGTTAAAATAATCCAGCCCCGTACTCAAACTAGACAAGGTTGAAATGAGAAGAACTAAAAAGATGCACAGTCACTAAATGTTAATGACTTTGGAAAAAGAGAAAAGCTCAGCTTGGCTTTCTTTAAGGCCCAGGGTTTGATCCTCAGTACCAAGAAATGTGGTGGAGAAGGGGGTTCTGGGAGAACAAAGAGAAAGGAAGGGACTGGGAAAAGTCAGCAGCCCACATTGCTCACGGGCAAGGTGTTCCTATGGCAGCCACAGAGTGACCATCAGCTGTGGGGTCTTCCTAGGGAGCGCCTCTCTCCATACGCCTCTACTCCATACTGCCTGGTGGGCTTTACCTTAACAATCCCTGGGTCCACCAGAGAGGGGGCTGTGTTTGAAGAGTCAACTTTCACCAGTTTCAGAGGGAAATCCAAATGTTTTAGCATGGTGTAGCCATCTCTTGGGGTCACGTTGGCCTACCTTTCCCTCTTGGCTCATCTACTTCCATATTCTACCCCATGCTCTGCTTTTGCTTTGTTTATTTCTCCGACAGGATCTCATGGCGTTCATGCCAGCCACAGACTTGCCATGTAGCCAAGGCTGGCCTTGAACAGCCAGTCTTTCTACCTCCACTTTGTCAGTGCTGGTTGCTGGCATGCGCCACCACCCCTGGTTTATACACTGGTGCTCAAACCTATGACCTTGGGCATACCCGTATCTCTACCAGTTGAGATCCACCCACGGTCCCTCACATGTTCCTTCTCTATTTGTTCACAGGCATAATACTCTTCCACATTTCAGTCAGCAGATACTCTTCACCTGATCCCAGAACTCCCCCAGCCTTATATCAGTTTGGCTTGCCAACTCTTCTTCATCCTCTGAGGCTCAGCCCCTCCCCAGCATAGGTTCCTTTCAATGCTCGGCCTGGATTCCACTCTGCTCTCACTGGTCCCTGATGTTCCCTCCAACATGTTTATAGTTGGATGTTGTTGTTGTTGTTTGAGATGCGTCTCACTATATAACCCAGGCTGGCCTTGGGATTGCAAGTGTGAGCCATGATGGCTGGCTAACATTTATTCTTTGAAAGAATTTGTTGGCTGCCCTCCGCCAGCCAGAATCACTTCAGGAACAGCCTGAGGAGAAGCCCCATGTCACCGGAATCTCTGTCCCCTTTTGTGATGAACATGGTAATTTTACTTGTCAACAAGTCTTTGCTCAAATACACTAAAGATTGTAATCAGCGCTGGGCAGTAGTGGAGCATGCCTTTAATCCCAGCACTCGGGAGGCAGAGGCAGGCGGATCTCTGTGAGTTTGAGGCCAGCCTGGTCTGGAAAGCTAGTTCCAAGACAGACTCCAAAGCTACACAGAGAAACCCTGTCTCAAGCAAAAAAAAACGAAACAAAACAAAAGATTGTAATCAACTTTTGTGTAACCTGACCCCTGCTTGAATACTAGAAGACACATTTTAACAGCCAGCTGATGACTGACTTGCTACCAAATTCTGACTTTAAAACATGTCTTTACCATGTAGCCTTTAAGTGCATTCAATAAATTGGCATGATTTGGAAAAAAAAAAAAAAAAAAGGAGTGTCCCAGTGTCTCCTTTTCGGGGCTATTACCACAGACAGCCATCCTGGTACCACGAACCTGGGCAGCTGGCCGCTGGCAGAAAAGAAAGCACTATAAATGTTGCATGTAAACCTTGTTGCTCCTAGAGTGCTCACCTGGTGTGTGTGTGTGTGTGTGTGTGTGTGTGTGTGTGTGTGTGTGTGTGTGTGCTATGAGATGACAAGAATGACGAAAAGTGGATAAATAACTCTTAAGAAGCTCACTTTCCCCATCTAAGTGCTAACCAGGCTGACCTTCCTTAGCCTCTGATATCAGGCAAGAAGGCCTTTTTTTTTTTTATTTATTTATTTGAGTCGGGCTGAATAGAGGCCGTCCTTTGTTGAGATGAATGAAATCTGCTCAGGCACTGGAATTTGCTTCTGAGGGAGGAGTCATCCAAGAAGTCCTTCTCCTGCTCCACCCTGGCGCCTGCCCTAGGCGCACAGAGGCCAGCACGTCTGTACCCAGCCAGGAAAGGGCAGGGCAGCCAGCACCAGTTCGAGACAGCGGCAGGATGCTCAGCCTGTTCCAGGCCCTGCCGCAGCCCCTAGGGACCACAGGCGGTGACACCCCTGTGCTTGTCCCAGGCCTTGGGCTTGGCTTTTGGTCTCTCGAAGTTGGTTCTGGATGTAACCTTGCATAAACCTGGCACACTGCCCACACTCCTGTGCACTGTAATAATAGCTCTGGGAAGCAGTAGTGTGCCTCCTTCTCTTACTCTGTGTGGAGTGCCTGTGATCGGTTTGAAACCAGGCCTCCAATCTGGTGTGTAGCTCAACCGTGTGGCTGTTTCTCCTGAGCTGGACATGACTGTTGCCATCTTGAACTGGAGCAGTTCTCATTGGCAGGAAGCTCTCAGGAGATCGGGCCCACTGACTTTCCCTGTCCATCACAGAGGGAGGGGAGAGGTTCACAGGGATCCCAGCCTTTATGAGATCCACAGGAGGTCCCTCTGGTCCCCCTGGTTTTACATGAGGTAAATAGCTGACTGACTGGAACTCTTCAGTGGCATGGCTGCCTATGGGTTTCTCAAGGGAGGCTTCGCTAGAGTAGCTTCTCATAAGTCCATGCTATGGGAGGGACTCTGCTATGGTGTAGCTGCCTTGAGTTGCTCATGTTCCTCTAAGTAACCCCAATAATGTCATCGGTTTACCAAGATGGACTTGCATGAAATCATTCCTTGGTCTATCAGTACCCTCCCTATGGGAGTTTTCCAGGAAAAATCACAAGACAAGCTGTGTTGGATGAATACCTTTGACTCAAAACATGAGCGCTTCATAAACCATGATAAGAGCTTGGCATGTGGCATGTTTGGCGGAAAGCTTTCTTGGCATGTATAAGACTGTGGGTTCAGTCCCTAGCACCTCATAAAGCTAGGCGTTACGGTAATACATGCCTATAATCCCAGCACTCAGGAGCAAGAAACAGAAAGGTCAGAAGTTCAAGGTCATCCTTGGCTACATACCAAGTTTGAGTCTAGTACAGGCTACCAGATGATGTCTTAAAATAAATAAAGAATACAATGGCAATAGCTTTTATAATTTTCACAAAGACCAACTCCTTTATCCCCACCAAGGATTTTTAAAGAAAAAGTTACCCTCCTCCTACTGATGAGGAAATTGAGATGCTGAGCAGATCTGCAAAGGGAATGCCTTTTCTCCATCCTGTTGTTTAGATCTGTCCAGGACACACAGACATACAGAGAAGACTTCTGGGTGAGGCAGGTGAGAAAAGAATTCCTGAGGAGCCCACTATGTGATTTATCCAAGTTTTTAATAAACATACTGGACAGCATGATTGTTATTTTAACTGAAAGATAAAAAATTAGTTTGCAAAAGGGGTCAGGGGAGGCCAGAGGGGGTTATAGAATGAAATTGGATTATGGTAAGGATGACAGTTTTTTTGCTTGGTTTTCTTTATTTTGCTCTGAGTACAGACTCAGTTCCCTAATAGTACCAGGAATATGAACACTTGCTGTCTGTTTTTATTTTTGCTTATTTATTCCTTCCCCCACCCACACCCCCACACCCCAGAACCCTGCTATGTAGTCAAGGCTGACCAGGAAGTCACAAAAGTCCTGATGCAGCCTCCTAAATTCTGGGATGGCAAATGTGAGTTTGGTCCATGATTCTTTTTTTTTTAGGTTTTTTCGAGACAGGGTTTCTCTGTGTAGCTTTGCGCCTTTCCTGGAACTTGCTTTGGAGACCAGGCTGGCCTTGAACTCACAAAGATCCGCCTGCCTCTGCCTCCCAAGTGCTGGGATTAAAGGCATGCGCCACCACCGCCCAGCTTGGTCCATGATTCTTAAATGTAGAATGGATGCAGTCTCAAATTGTGTCATCCACTGCCCTAATGCCACCAGCTTTTACCTCCTGTAGATCAGCTCAGCACCTTTGATCCGCCATTCTTCCCACCAGCCTGTATCCCCCAGCTGTCCACGTGACTCCTTCCATTGTCTTCTTCAGGCTTTCACTCAAAGCCACCGCTCCAGAGAAACCTCCGAGGACCATTCTTTCCACTTAAAGTGAGTGTCCCCGCTGTCTGCAGGGCCCCCATCCCAACTCCTGTCCACTTCCTTTACCTCTACCATCAACTGTATTTCATATCTTCGTATCTTGTTCTGTGTCTTTACAATAATCAGCCTATATAATCTCCGTGAATGCAAGCATTATATATAACACAAATAATGTACTCAAAAGGGAAAGTAAAACCAAAATCGGAAGCGAATAACCTTTTCAATTAGTAGCATTTTCCTATTAAAGTATTTTTTAATTTTTATGTTTTATTCTATTTTATGTGTACGGATGTTTTTCCAGCATGGATGTCTGTGCACCACATACACATCTGGTATCTGTAAAGGTCAGAAAAGGGCATTAGATCCCCTGGAACTGGAGTTACAAATGATTGTGAGCTACCGTGCAGGTGCCGGGAACTGAACTCGGGTCCTCTTCAAGAGCAGCCAGTGCTCCTAACTGCTGAGCCATCTCTCCAGCCCCCTATCGAAAATCGTAATGCTTACTCCAAGAAAGCAGCACAGTGCATGATATTAAAGTATTTCCATTTTTGTAGTGGTCCAGAGTTCTCCATGACCGAGAAAAATGATTTCCCATCAATTAAGTCACAAAGAAGAGGACTGTACAGTGACAGGTGACTATTATGAGTGGCCATGTGGGTGCTAGTAACCAGACTCAGAGCCTCTGCAAGAATAGCAAGTGCTCTCAACCTCTAGCCAGTGGTTCTCAACCTTCCCAATGCTGCGACCCTTTAATACAGTTCCTCGTGCTGTGGAGACCCCCAACCACAAAATTATTTCATTGCTACTTCATAACTGTAATTTTGCTACTGTTGTGAATCGTAACGTAAATATCTGATATGCAACTAGTGACATTTTATATTTAGTCACATCATTTCATCTTCCAGATGAGGCCCTTGCTGAATCAGCTCATGCCACAAAGGCTTGGAGGTATGGACCAAGTTGCACATCCGAACATTCCTGCAAACCCCCCTTACCCTTCACTGCTACTCACTCATCACACCCATGCATCCCCACTGCCTGTGACCAACCAGAATGACCCCGTGAAAGGTCAGCAGCAGAGCAGCGCGTAGCTTGACAAACAGTTGCTGAGTGAATGTTTGTTGAAACCAGTGCCTCAACTGTTTTATATGGCGGCTCTTATTGATAACTGTCCGGCCTTATAAACTAAATTTGTATAGGAAACAATCTGAATGATACCGAAAATAGTATCATTCACATGGGGGAACAGCTCTGAATTGTCCCATGACATTTGAAATGTGGTAAATGTCACCATCTGTGAGACTTTCACTTTGTTCCCCACACATGCTGGTGCACACGGGTTTCCAGGTCTGAGGACGCCCCAATCCAGGCTATGCTGCATAGCAGAGCTGCCATTGTTCATCATTCAAGAGGCCTGGACTTGTTGAAACTATAACTTACCTGAAATTGGCTTCACAAACTCCAACTATTTCTTTCTTTTATCTTTTCTGATGAGGAATGTGGGGGGCAAAAAAAAAAAAAAAAAAAAAAAACCTCCTCGTCAATATCTCAGTTAGTAGAAAGCCCAGAAGACAACTTCAAAGAATAATTCAACCTATAAATACACCCTTTGGTTAATCTTGGAGCTCTAAAGGTTGGGAAATTTTTTGCAGCTTCTCTTGGAATGGCAGGGACCTGCTACCAGTACAGCAACTGGCTGGAGCTGATTGACAGGCTCCTCTTCAGATGGCCACCTTCACCTCGGTTCCTTCCCTTTGACAACCCAGCTGAAGCCTCAATGAAGCAAAGGGCAAGAATGAAAAACCTATCAAGTGAGCCAAACCTCAAAATAGCAATCACTTGGGTCTGCAGAGCTGGCCAGTGGTTAAGAGGGTGGCATGTTGCTCTCCCAGAGGACCTCAGTTTAGTTCTAGCACCCATATCAGCTGCCTGGAACTCAAACTCCAGAAGAATGTGATGCCTCAGGCCTCTGAGGGTATCTGCACTCATGAATCCATACACACACATACACACACACACACACACACACACACACACACACACACAGGAAAAGATAACAACAACAACAACAACAAAAATACCAATTACTTGTTCACTGAGGCTGTTGTTAACATCAGCTCCTTTAGTGTTTCATATATTTGCACTCACAACTCTGTTCTCTTTCTAGTCTCCACATCAATAAGCAAATTATTACATTGGGCTTACCATAGGTGGCCATCGCCTCAGTATTCATACACTAATTCATTTTCATCGTTACTGCAATGCTCTGAGATAGTAAGGTTTTTCAGCTTTTCACTGCTGTGGCCTATGCCTGAGAGAAACAACTTCAAAGGAGGAAAGATTTTACTTTAGCCGGCATCTAAGAGATTTCACTCTAAAGTTGGCTGGAGTCATTTTGGGACCTGGGGGGCTGCAGATTATCATGGAAGCATGAGTGTGTGGTAGAGGCTGCTTACCTGGTATGGAGGAAACAGGAAAAGTGGCAGGGAGGTGTCTATTTCCTCTAGACTCTACCTCCAAAACTGTCCATCAATCCCAATAATGCCATGAAGTTATGAGATCAACAGTAGATTAACCCATTGGTTAGGTTAGAGTACGCATGGCTGAAGAATAGGCCTAACATGTGAGGATTAGTTTGTTTGTTTGTTTGTTTGTTTGTTTGTTTGTTTGTTTTGGTAGGAGGGAGACTTTATATCTAAATCATAACAGGTAGAAACTATTTAACTATTTCTAGTTCCTTTTTCAACTGAGAAAACCCACAGGACGGAGTTTCAGGCCCTTTCCCAGATAACATTGCCAGCAGGCAGCAGGGCCAGGAGCTGAACTGTCGAACACCAGAGCCTGACTTCCAGGCATAATGGAGTTCTTCTCTAGCTCCACAGTTAGAATGTCTGTTCTTTCTGGGCATGGTGTCATGCATCTATAGCTCCAGCTCCGTAGTAGGCTAAGGTGGGAAGATTACTTAAGTCTGTGTTTAAGACCAGCTGGGGCAATATAGTGAGACTCCTGGGTGACACAGAGAAACCCTGACTCAAAAAAAAAAAAAAAAAAAAAAAATCAAAAACCAAAACCAAACAAAGAAATTGATGTCTGGTAAAAAATATTCTGCATCCCCAAAGCAGAAGGTCTGAATGCCTCTGGGTTCCAGACACCCTGTGTTTACTGCTCCCACGGCCCTTCTTATCACACAGCCCTGAAATGTCTAGGTAAATGTCCTGTCTACTTCTGAAGCAAGGAAGTGTATCATTTGTCAGCACGCGGTGCACAGCACACACCAGGTGTCTGTTTCAATACACAATAAAATGGGTGCTTTTGACCTTTATATCTGTATCCTCAGGTCAGAAGGTTATCCTGTCAAAACGGGAGGCTGTAGCAGCCTATTGAAGGGTCTTGTTGCCTCTGGACTTGTCTTTCCATGGCAACACTCCCCGCTACAAGTGCAGAGAACATTCTGCTCTCCAATGTGGGAATTCAATGCAAAAATTCTTATGAAGGGCCTGACACGGAAAGGGGCTCACAATAGAGTCTGGGCTATTTCGACACTTGAATATTTCATTTAATATCATTCTTCCCAAGGCACTCCCAGACCCAACTTAAACTCCTGCCTCCAGCCATGAGCACGAGGCTCCTTGCTCATCATCGACCTGTGTCTCTCCATCTGGCATAAATGGGAGAGTGCCAGAAGCCGTGGAATAATGAATAGGCCTCAGCTCTCAAGAGCAGAAACCAGACTTGATGCTTTGGAGTAAAGGTGTAAGAGGCATGCATGATGCTCTGATGTGAACACGCGAGAGAGTGTGTGTTGGGAGGCTTTGAAATTCGCACCAACTTTTCCAAAGATAAAACAAGACTGAAAGCCATTCTGACTTACAGATGGCTGCTTTAATTCAACATCCTCAGATCCCTGTGGAAACTAGGCCAACAGCCCAGTGACCATTCTATCCAGCGTCCAAGAGTTATTCGAAGACCTTCCTGCCTTCTAAACCTTGAGGGCTACTCTGGAGCCACTGGTCAACAAACAACTCCTACAGATGTTTTCAGATCAGGAACAGCAACAGCCATGCAGAGTCCCGTGGACCCTGTTCATTCTATCTTCTAACTTTCTCTTTTGTGCAGAGTTTTGTGTTGTCCGGCCTGGCCTCAAATGTACTATAATGGCCCCAAACCTTTGATCTTCACACCTCTACCTTCCAAGAGCTGAGATTATGGACACGTGACTCCATGCTTGGTTTACTCGAGGTTGGGAATTGAACCCCATGCTTCATGTGTGTGAGGCAAGCTATTGTGTCCTCTCTAAAGATGGAGAACTCACCTGGGAGGCTTAAATAATGTGCTGCGTACTTGGAAGTCTTCTGGTAAAGACACTGTCAGACTCAGGGATTATTACACTTGACCATTAAACTATATGCATGGCCCCTACTCTGATAACCCACTGTTTGATGATAATTATGGGGCTGGCTTAAATCTGCATATTGAATCATTGAGATAAAGAGATAAAATTCTTGTCTCTTATTTAGACTATTCCTCCTTCCTCACCCACACAGTAGTGGTATATTTCTATCAAACTCAATAAATACAGCTTGGCTTATGTGTCATTAAAAATAAAGGGAAGTTTTCTTTTTTCTGAAGACTGTTTGTTCATGTAGAATGACTTCCAATAAAATATAAGTGCATGTTAAACTTTGAAAACTTTTCAATGGTCAACTTCATTATAGAAATAGTACACATTTGGAGGCTCAAGAGATGGCTCGGAGATTTAAGAGCACTTGCTGCTTTTCCAGAGGACCAAAGTTTGGTTCCCAGCACCCATGTTGGGTGCTCACAACTGCTTATATCTCCAGCATCCAGGGACCCAATACCCTCTTTGGGTTTCTGTAGGCACCTGCACACATGTGCCTTCCCTGAGGCCCTAGACATTAAATAAACTTTAAAATAAATACATAAGGTAAATAAATTGAAGTACTTTTTTAAAAAAAGAGCACATTTGGTAAAAATGAGAGTTTTAGCATCAGGAGAGATGTGTCCGTGGGTACAGGCTCTTGCTGCATAAGCCTGCAACCTGAGTTCAGTCCCCAGAAGGCAGAAGGAGAGAACGGACTCCCACAAATTTTCCTCTGACTCCCACACATACAACTGTACAGTCAAGTGCGCATGAGCGTGCTCTCACACGCATGCACATGCACACGCACACACACACACAATAATAAATAATAAACAAAAATTTAAAAAGAGTTTTTACCCTAAATGTATTTTAAACTCTTTTTGTTCAGCTACATCTGAGAAGGAATTCTAGACAAAACTCCTCTCTAGGAAAACTCTGTATTAAAATTAAAAATAAAAATGACGGGCCTCATAGGCAGTCAGTGTTTTTAAATATGAATGATTAAACAGGAGAATTGTAGACAAGTATGCTGGTCTTCCTGCTGCTATGTCTTGTCAAGACAGCATGGGTCACAGGTGGCTCACAAAGGAAAAGCAGAACTGCTGACATGCTCTCAACCCTTTCCAGGTCTGACCTTTTTTTTCAATGTGGATGTTATGGGATCACACAAAAAAATTTCCAAAGAGCTGCCTTCTCTTCAGAAAGTTAATATAGATATAGATTGATTTAAGTTTTGTTTTGCTGAGGTTGAATCCAAGGCCCTGGGCATCCTAAGCAAATTCTTCACTGGTGAGCTGTATTCCTAGCCCCGTTATTATACTTTTAACAGAAAATAGCGCTTGTTTCTCTGGCAGAAGACCTGGATTTGGTTCTGGCCATCACATGGTGGCTCACAGCCATCTGAAACTTCAGTTCTAGGGCATCCAATGTTTCCTCAGACCTCCCCAAGCTCTTGGATGAGCATAGTACACACATATACACTCAGGCACACATGTATACACATAAATTAAATAGATATAGAAATATGTATTTTTGCCATTTGGAACACACACATGGAGCGGAATGAAGTTTCATACATAATAAGCATATCTAAGTACATATTCTATGCGTATGTATGCACAACTAAAATATTTAATTAAATATCCTGTTTACTATACTATAAAGACATATTTAGTTTCAAAACTTCCAAAAAAATCTCATGAAAATCTTGAAGTATGGTGGCAGGAGCCTGTCACCCTATCATTCAGGAGGCAGATGCAGAATGGAGGTCACCCTCTGCTACAGTCTCTGTCCCTGTCACTTACACAGTGAGGGGTGTGGTTAGAAGATCGGGAAGTTCAGTTCCAGCAGTTAATTCTAGGTGCCAGCTGTTTCTTTTTTCTTCCCCCCCCCCCCCTTTGGTTTTTCAAGACAGGTTTTCTCCGTGTAGTTTTGGTGCCTGTTCTGGATCTTGCTCTGTAGACCAGACTGGCCTCGAACTCACAGAGCTCCGCCTGCCTCTGCCTCCCCAGTGCTGGGATTAAAGGCGTGCGCCACTACCGCCCCGAGTCAGCTGTTGTTAGACGCTAATCTGTGAATGTCCTGGCACCACACTTGGTGGCTAAGATTCACAAAAACATGACTGGGGGGGTGAATGAACGGGAGCTTTGAAACAGGGGAAGCAGGCCGGGCATTGGTGTTGCAAGCCTTTAAACTCAGCACTCGGCAGGCAGAGGCAGACAGAGCTCTGTGAGTTCGAGGCCAGCCTGTTCTACAGAGCGAGATCCAGGACAGGCACCAAAACTACACAGAGAAACGAGAAACCCTGTCTTGAAAAAAACAAAAAAAAACCCAAACAAACAAACAAACAAAAACAAATAAATAGATAAAATAAAATAAAACAGGGGAAGCAGGTCATGTGTGGTGGTTCATTTGGGAGCCTGGAGCAAGAGGATTGCCACAAATTTAGGCCAGCTTGGAACTCTAATGTGATTTCCCATCTTCTAAATAAATATATATTTACACTAAATATGAAATATATATTCATATTTTTCAGCATTTTTGACATTTTTGTAATAATACATACTTGCAATAAGTATGACATTGTAGAATCTTCCATCTACCTCTTGAAATAGTTGGGTTAACCTTTAGGTATATAACTTTTCATTCATTCTCATCTCTATGTATTTTAGTAAAACAGAATGATTTAGTTTTCCTTAGAAAATATTAGGATGAAACATTCTTAACTTGTCAGTAGTTTATTTTTATTGCTATAACAAAATACCAGGATCCTGGTGATTTGTGAAAAATAGTTTGCTTTGGCTTATGGTTCTGGAAGTTTTGTGGCTCATCCTAACAGGGCACACAGTGGAAGCTGAGAAGTGTGCAGGTGTAGGGAAAAAAGGCACAAGGGGCAGATTCACTTCATAACAGCTCTCTCACAAGACCTGGCTCCCCCCACCCCCCCACCCCCTCCCCCCCCACCCCCCCCATCCCCCTGTCGAGAGGATGGTGCCAATTCATTCGTGGCAGTGTGGTCAAATCCCAAGCATCTTCTAAAGGCCTCCCCATTTCTCTGTACTGCCACAATGGGGATCAGTTTTGCAACACGTGAATTCCAGGGGCCATTTTCAAGCCATAGCAACTATATATATATATATATATATATATATATATATATATATATATATATATATATATTATGTAACAATATATATATAAAATACGAAAGTTTTAAGATTGGTACTTATTGCCGGGCGGTGGTGGTACATGCCTTTAACCCCAGCACTCAGGAGGCAGAGGCAGGCAGATCTCTGAGAGTTTGAGGCCAGCCTGGGCTACGGAGTGAGTTCCAGGAAAGGCTCCAAAGCTATACAGAGAAACCCTGTTTCAAAAAAAAGAAAAAAAAAAAAAGAAAAAGAAATAAATAAATTTTAAAAAGGTACTTTTTGAGTCAGGTGCAGAGGTGTAGCCTATAATTCTAGTGTGTGGGTGCGAGGATCAGGAACTCAAGGCGACCATCCTCAGCAAGTTGGAAATCAACATGTGATACGTGATATTCTCTCTCTCTGCACATATAGAAATACAGATAGACAGGATAATTCTAGAATGGTTGCACAACTAACTTCACCACACTCCGGTCTTCCTACCTTCTTGCTGTGTAACCAATTTGGCAGCAAGGGCCCTTACGTGGAGGGTCACACATATGAGCACTTATCTTTTCGAAGGTTGATTCTGAAAGTTAGGATGCTTTGATTTGCTTTGTTGTGCTTTGCTTTTGTTCGTTGATATGGAGTCTTATGCTATAGTCCAGGCTAGCCTGGACCTCTTGGCAATCCTGTGTCAGCCTCCTGAGGGCTAGGATTATTTGTATGCTTCACCACGCCTAGCTTATAAAGTAATATTGCTGAGTCAGTAGACAAGGGTATTTCCATTTTGCATAAATATTGTTCAGTTATTTTCATAAATATTCATATTCCCCTGAACTAGATAAAAGTAACTATTTCTTCAGAGTCTTGCTTGTTTTGAGTATATCCCATGTATATATGTTTATTTGAATTTATTTCTATTCTTCTGATTTTTTAAAATCCTGTAAGCTTTGTCTATGATGTGGTTTGTCAGCTGGGCAAAGCGATGCACTCTGTAATCCTAGCATTCAGGAGGATGAGTCAGGAGAATCATGAGTTCAAGGCTAGCCAGGGCTATACAGCAATGCTGAGGACAGCCTGGGTTACAAATGTTTTCTTTATTGATTATTTTTGTTCTTACACTTTTCCAAGCATTTTTGGGTGGAAGTTCTATCAGCTTAGTCAAAAGGACTGACATGAACTTTGAAAACTTTCCCCACCTATTAAGCCAGCAAGTAATACAACAATATTCATTTTTTTTAATCTTTTCAACACAGGGTTTCTCCATGTAGTTTTGGTGCCTGTCCTGGATCTCGCTCTGTAGACCAGGCTGGCTTCAAACTCACAGAGATCTGCCTGGCTCTGCCTCCCCAGTGGGCCACCACTGCCCGATAACAATATTAATTTTCATATGGACATTGAGAGTGCATCAGTACCAGAAATAGTGTCACAGGATGAAATAACTGCTATGAACTGAGTCATATCTCATCCAGCTTCACGTGTTGCAGCCTTACCCCTGACGTAGTGGTGTGTGGAGATGAAACTCTAGAAGATAATATTTCAATCAGAATGAGAAGTCCGTCATCTTGGATCAGTTCTTCTGTAAGAAGAGTCTCACCCTGTTATGTGAAGATCCAAGAAGGAGTTGATCATCTACATACCTGGCAAACAATCCTCACTGGAAACCAACCAAACACACCAGCACCTTAAAATCGGATTTCTAGGCTTCAAAACAGTGAGGAAATGCATTTCTGTCATTTAAGCATCCTAGTCTACAGTATTTTGTTACAGCGTCTTGAACTGGCTAAGAGAGCAATGAACAAATTGCAAGATTATGCTGCCTAAAATAGCTAGGTAGTGGAGTATGGTGGTACATTCTTACAACTCTCTGGAAGCTGAGGACTGCATAATAATGAGACCCTGTCTCAGCAGAAGGAGGGGAGACAGAGACAGACAGAAAGACACACAGAGACAGAAAGATACTTGGAAAGAGATTGAGACATCAAGATCACTCAGCTTCATCAATTACTGATGGACTGATTACTGACACTTGGCCATTTCCTTTCAGAACTATTACTACATTTTCCCATTCATGTGTTTGATGCCTGGGCTAGGATACCCCAAAAGCCAGGTATAGCCAAAACCATCAACCATAGTGCCTGCTCCTGTCTTCGTCATATGACAGGGTCTTTCTCACATCATTGTAGCCCCTGGGAAGCCTAACTTTTACACAGTGGCTCAGGACTCCAGTTGAGAAAGTCTCAGTGAAGGAGGCAGAAGCATCATGCTGCCTTAACCACGGAAGTTAAATAACATCTCTTCTACTACTATGCTAAAGGGTGTGGATCTAACCAAACCCTTATACCTTCAAGTGGAGCGAGATGCTCCCACCTGTCAGCGGGAACATAACTGAAGAACTTCATGTTTTAAAATTGTCACACTCAAATACATACACATAAGTAGATAGATATGTGTACGTGTGTGTGTGTGTGTGTGTGTGTGTGTGTGTGTGTGTGTTTTAAATCTGTCTTTAATTCTCTGTAATTCTTACAACAAACCAATTGCCAGGAAGCATGTTGTTGGGCAGTTTGGGCTTGCCCAGGGTCACATAACTACTAAGAAGCAGAGGCAGGATTCAAGTCCCTTCCAGCAACAACTCTCAGGCTAGTCCTACTAAGTCACTTAAAAGGATACTCCATTTGTCTTAACGTTCACTATTGTCATCCCAACTGTTTTTGAGTTGATATCACTATGTATGATTTCCTGGGGGGGCAGGGAGCCCAGAAGAAGTAGAATTGTGTTCCATTTAAATAAACACAATTTACAAAACAGAACAGTCCTAGGTAGAGTTTCAAATTGAAAGCAATCATGCTCAGGGATTGATTCATCCTAAGGCATATTTTTCTAGAATAATAGGATGGAAACTCGTGGGTGGTTCTTTGTGGTTTGTTTTTTTCTGGGGCTGCTCCTGTTGCTGGCCATGTCTGCTCAGCTCACTCTTCCTTCTCTGGAAGCAGCAGCTGATTCAAATTATCTGAGAAATTAGCTCAGCTCTGTCTTCTGTGGCGCACATAGAGACATGGCCAAAGATCCTGTCTGCAGAGTAGAGAAGGCAAGACTAGGTTCTCTCATTTCCCTCTCCTGTCTTTCAGTCAATGCACATCACAACAGGCTATTCTACTCCACACAGAGCAACCCTCTCATGCCATGGTTCATTTATGCAGAACATAGAAGAGCTAATGTACACCTTTGGACAAGTCAAGTTGGAAATGCAGCTTCCTGTCCTGTTAGCCAAGAGGTCATCTGAACCCGATCTCAAAGGTTAATCATTGAATGCCAATAGAGAAACATAATGACCAATTTTTAAAAAGCATCTTATTAAAAGGCTATATAAATCCATTACCATTTGTAATTTCTATTTTACTTCTCAAAGTCACAAGGCCCTCCCATTTGTAAACGATAATGACCTTCTCAGGATGTCCTGCGAACCTATTCCACTGATAGCCACTAAGAATGTACATAGGCAGTGTTTCTGAAAAGGAATGCATGTCAGCGATGTTGCCCAGGTCTCTACTGATTGGATTCACACACTGATAAAGTCCTCCCATAACTGTGTGAGGAGACAGAAATTGTTATAACAAGGAGGGTCAGATCCAAAAGGAGCTTCCCAAAACAAATTTTCTGTCACATAAACAATCGTTGCAGGTTCTAAATCCTTTGTATGATTTTTAAAAGAGGATACAATAACTGCACAAATATGAAGTCTTGGAAAACCGCAAAATTCATCGTTAGCATCAGATGAGTTATCACTGATGTTCAAATGAGCAATTTCTAACAAACTGATCTGTCCCTTGGGCTACACATTATCACAAGAAAGACAGGGTTTTGTGTCTTTGTGACAGCAAAAGCTATGTCATAAACATATCTTGCACCACTTTATCAGAGAGAAAAAATCGAGGAGAGGAAAAAAAAAGAGAGAGGCCCGTGGGAGTGTCTGCGTGGGTGATGTAGCAGGCCCAGATAAGAGACAAGGAACAGAGTTGGGGAGAGGGTGCACTTTGAATCAGCCATTGCAGCTCCACTTCAACTGAGGAACAGTTTATAATTCCATCTGAAAATGATGTAAGCAATTGGAATAAAAGAAGGTCAAATCTATTTGATGATCTAGCTAAACCCATATCTCTGGAGAGAATTATATACATATATAATTATATATATATATATATATAATTATATATATATATATATATATATAATTATCCATGGTATGAGTACCATGATTCGATATGATTTGGCAGCTGGCCATAGTGGCTCATACCAGTAGGCCCAGCATTTGGGAGGCAGAGGCAGGTAAGTTCTGGGCTAGCCAGGGCTACATAGTGAGACGCCCCCCTATCTCCAAATATAAGCTAAATAAATTAAAACACCGTGGACTGAGATTGAAGTTTGGGTGTCTCTTCTTGGGGTAGTATTGATTGTGTAACCTCTCATCTCATACCTTTTTCTCCTGCAAAGGATCCAGTTGGCTGAGCTGCTGGTGGTGGTGGTTCGCACCTGTAATCCCTGTACTCAGGAGGCTGAGACAAGACGGTTGCTTGAGTTGGAGGCTAGCCTCCAACTTACAACCTCAAACACTGAGCCACAGTGTAAGACCCCGTCTTAACAAACGAAAATGAAGACAAAGACGATGCACTAGCGAGATGACTCAGTGGGTAGTGTGGTACACACACAGATAAATATACATAGTATATATTTATATACATTATATATATGTGTATATAAAACCAAGACCAATCCAATTTAATGAAGTAAAAACATTACAAATTTGAAACAAAATATAATAACAGAACTCTTTGGCACATATACAATCAGATGTACAGTCCCTGGCGGGTTTTCTGAAGCCCTGGTTGCATGCATGCCTACCACAGGGATTAGAGCATATAGTCAAGTAACCCATGTCAAAGAGGAATGTGTCATATTTCTTACGACATGATCTATTTGTATTCTTTTCTTCTGTGGGACGTCAGTCCCTCAACAGATATTATCTAATAAACGTTTCTGTTTTCGAGGTGCTGTAAGAGAAATCTCATTAAATTCAGAACTTAAGTGTATCACATGCCAACACTCTAAGTCTATAAAGAGTTTCTATATTATACTGGTGTTTGTCTCCTGTTTGTAAACAGGGACAAAGCCCTTCACACATAATTTAATGCTGACAGTTTCTTTATGAGGCAGGTAGAGAAGCATTTCATCACTATTATTCTACAGATGAGAAGCTGGGCTCAGTAGCTGAGGGAAGGTTGTCACACAGTCCATCCCACTCTGAGTAGATAATGGTGATCAGTACTGCACAGCTCCTTTATTTATTATTTGTATTATCGTTTAAATAATGTCAGCAAGGAGACTGGATATACCCTAAGAAAACAAATGGGGAACTAGAGAGGGATGGCTGAGTGTGTAAAGTGACTGCCATGTAAGCATGACCGCCTGAATTTGGATCCCCAGAGGCCACGGAAAAAGCCAGGCACCATGGCATTTGTGGGTAATCTCAGGGCTGGAGAGGCAGAAACAGAAGGATGGTGGATGGGCTCTCTGACTATTCAGTCTAGCCAATGGGTAAGCTTCAGATTCAGTAAGAGACCCTGCCTCAAAACGTAAGGTGGAGAAGCTAGCAGGGTGGAAGACACATTTAATCCCAGCCCTTGGGAGATTTTTGGTCTATTACAGCAAGTTCCAGGCCAACCAGGGTTACTTAGTAAGATCCTATCTTAAAATAATAATAATAATAACAATAATAACACTACTACTACTAATAAAACAAAAGTGACAATAATAACGTGGACAAAAACAAAGATGTTGGGGGAGTCTGAGGGAGTGAGAGAGGAAGTTGGGGTGAATATGATCAAAACACATTTGTAGATATGTATAAAATTGCCAAAGTATTTTAAAGTAAAAATTTAAAAAATAAGGTAGACAATGACAGAAGACACCTGAGGTCTACCATTCACGTGTGTACACGCATACTCTACAGAGAGTATAGGGGAGAGAGTGGATAGAATTCCAAGTGTTCTTTGTAAAGCTAGGGTGGTCAGTATGGAAGGAGGGGAAACAGTGTGTCATCGGGCTTAAAGGAGATATGATAAGGAAGGAGGGCCAGGGCCTCTTGCCAGATCTCAGTGCATAGGATGTGACTGGAGTTAATGCAATGGTTTCACATGATCAGAGGAATTTAATGATTCCGACAAACAGCCCAGGGTCACAGATGTCGGCTTTATTTATCTTCTGATTGAGTTGATGAGAAACCATTGCCTACCACAGGCAGCCACTTCCACTGTGTGCTGAGGTTACAAAAATGAACAAGTGATATTTTCTGATGAGAAGAGGGGAATAGTTTCATTAACTTAACGAAACCAAGGATTATTTTGCTATAAGAAACGGGGATAATTCCTTCCTAGAGCCTCTTGTTCCTTTCTCGTTCTTCCTTAATAAATCTATAGTCTTTCTTGAGAAAGAAAAAAGGAAGGAAGGAAGGAAAGAAGGAAGGAAGGAAGGAAGGAAGGAAGGAAGGAAGAAAGGAAAGAAGGAAGGAGAAAGAATAATGGCTCAGTGGTTAAGCACTTTCAGAGGACCCAAGTTCAATTCCTACACTGGGTAGCTTACAATCAATCACCTGTTGTTCCAGCTCCAGGGAATCCAACAACCTCTTCTGGCTTCCTCAGCCACCTACACACCTGTGGCATACACACACACAGGCACACACATACACACACACAGGCACACACACACACACACATACACACACACACACACACACACACACACACAAAGAGAGAGAGAAATAAAAAAATAAATTGCCCCCACTCTCAGGACAAGTAATGGCCCAACTGGCCTGTCCCAAGGGCAGCCGCTGATGTCACTCCTCTGAGGAAAGCTTCTCTGGGCCTTACTTACCTTTTTCCCCACCTTGCTCACCTATGAACCAGAATGGATCTAATGCTGTGTGTGTGTGTGTGTGTGTGTGTGTGTGTGTGTGTGTGCACGCGCCTGTGTGCATACTGTCATAGTCACTGTTCTATTACTGTGAGGAGACACCATTACCAAGGCAACTCTTACAAAAGATAACATTTCATTGACGGCTTGCTCATATTTTAGAGGATAAGTCTATGATCGTCATGGCAGGGAATGTGGTGGGAGGTGGGCAGGTATGGTTCTGAAGAAGTAGCTGAGACCTTCACATCCTAATCTACAAGCTGCAGGCAGAGGGGAGGGGGGTGAGGAGCAAGGGAGGGGAAGAGGAAGAGAGAGACGCTGTCTGGCATGGCTTTTGAAACCTCAAAGGCCACACCCAGTGGCACACCTACAACAGGGCCATGCCTACTCCAACACGGCTCCACCTTCTCATCCTTTCCAAACAGTTCACAAACCGGGTAATAAGCGTGCAGCTATATGAGCCCATGAAGACCATTCTTGTTCAAACCACTACAGGGGCACATCTCATGGGATGCAAAGAATGCATCATGGCATTCATAGAACCTTGCATAAGGTCTAGGGTAGGCTAACTTACAGTGACAGCATCTAGAGGTAGTTTTTTTTTTTTTTTTTTTTGGTTTTTCAAGACAGAGTTTCTCTGTGTAGCTTTGCGCCTTTCCTGGAACTCACTTGGTAGCCCAGGCTGGCCTCGAACTCAAAGAGATCCACCTGGCTCTGCCTCCCGAGTGCTGGGATTAAAGGCGTGCGCCACCACTGCCCGGCTTAGAGGTAGTTTCTGAAGGACAGGAAGGATAGGTTAGCCTTCAGTTTGGGCTTCACCTCCTCCCCTGTAGTCTCTAGGAGACATTCCTCTTCACCCCAGGTCAGTATAGAGTCTGCCAAAAACAAGCCTGTATGGTAGAATAATAGGAAATCAAATGAGGGTCCCAGAACCTCCTTTTCCCTAGGTTGTTTAGAAAGTCCATCCTATGTATCACCCCAGTTCAATAAATGTCTGTTAAAACACTTTCCCAGGAAGGGCAATAAAAGGAACATGAAAGAAGTTGAGTGACCACCACTGTTTTCTAATGAGATTCACTGAGATCTAATTTACTATGAAAGCAACTGTTTTCCTTTTCATGATGAAGTTTAGCTCTTATGGTATGGTAATCATTACCATAATCATGGCAGAGAACATTTCTATCATCTCAAAATATTTCCCTTTGAGCTCTGTTTTTAGATGACGCCTTTAGGAAAACCATAACCTGCTGATGCTGTAGATGACATAATGTATCCTTGTGTCTTGGACAACTTAATCCATATCTCATAGACTCATACTCAAAAGAAACCTCTTCCCCAATTAACCTGCATGTTTCCCTTCTCTTTAGAAACTGCCATGTAAATGATTTAACCATGTGGGGTCGTTGTTGTTGTTGTTCTGTTTTGGTATTGTCTCATGAATTATAGGTTGGCCTCAAATCGCCCGAGGATGACCTTGAATTTCTGATCCTCCTACCTCTACCTCCCAGCTGCTGGGATTCTAATCTCATGATGCTACCACGTCTGGTTTATGCCGTGATAAGGATCAAACCCAGGGTCTCATGCATGCTAAGCAAGCAGTCTGTCAACCATACTACATCCTCAGCCCTTAGAAGCATTTTACTAAGGGGGTGTCTTTTAGGTGCATCAAACTGGCCCAGTCCCTTTCTCTTGTTATTAGCAATAGTTCAGTTGTATTTCCTACTGGTGAACACATGCTGTGTTTGGGTTTGACCTTTAAAATGAATGGAATGAGACAGCAAACAAGTGACTGAGTAAATGAATGAGTGAATGAATGATTACGTCCACCTCATAGACCAGGCAGCATCTGAAAGGCAAAGTGAGGTGAAGCAGCTGATAGAAAGCCACACATTGACAGGGGAGCGAGCAGCGCCCAACCCAAAGCCAATCCCTTTTCCTATAAACACTATCTTAAAAAAGTATCTTATGAAATATCAACATCAAAGAGCATAAGTGGGAATGATTCAATTTTTTTTGTTGTTAAGTGAACTTACTCTGCAGAGGATAAATAAAGTGTGTAAGGGTTAGGGGTAAAATGAGGCATGTAAAAATAGGTCTTCTTGCTTACCCTAGCTTTCTTTGCATTAAATGGACTCAGCAAGAATTTTTGGAAAAGGGCTTTGTGAGGTTCTGCCTGCTTGTTTTACACACTTTGTTTCTGTCCATTGATTTTCTTTTATTGCAGTGTCTTTGGCGAGACAGGCACAATTACCTTCCCTGACGTTCCCTATACTGTCCCAGTGAATGGAAAATGTCAGAGAAGACCCCACAGAGTAAGAGACCATCCGTTGTTACACCCGTGCAGGCACTTCATTTTATTCCATTTTTTCAAGGTTTGCATGGGTCAGGAACACATTTGGATGACATTTCTTTTGAGATGTTTTGTATCAGAACCGGAATCCGAAGAACTTCCTCGAGCATTACGTTATTGGGTCTGCGTTTTACAGAAAACTCCGATTGCCACGGTCTTTGCAAAGAAAAACCTACCCTGGTGGCCCTCCCAAGGGAGTCGGCTGCTCTCCTGTGCTTTGTGTGTGTGTGTGTGTGTGTGTGTCTTCTGTCCATCCCCCTGCTCCCGCTCACAGATGCTTGCATCCTTGTTTCTTCCAGCCGTGCTTTCTCTTTCCGCTTGCCTTTCTGCGAGGCTCTCCCTCCCTCCCTCCCTCCCTCTGGCTTAGGCTCTTTCTTACTCCTTCCCCCCGAGCTGCTTAACTACAGCTCCCACTGGAACCTACACAATCAAAAACAGCTCTCCTCCAGCGGCCTCCAGAAGCGCATCACCTGGAGCAGAACGACTCGCTGCCGGCACCGGACGCGCGCTAGGTAGCTGGGGGCGGGGACGGTACCCTGATCCCTCCTGAGCGGCCGCCAGAGCATCTCCCCAGAGATTTGCCGTATCCGCCATCCGGCCCCCCGGGGTCCTGTTGCGGTGATGCTTACGTTTCGGAGCAATGATGGAAAGGGAAAAGCCACTGCCGGTGGCATCTGAAAGTGGGGCGAGTTACTGCAGTAGCTGCTGCTGCCGCAGAATGAGCGAGTGAAGAACTGAGAGAGCCCCGTTAGCCTCTCCATCCCGCTCGCTCGGTCTTCATTCACCATCTCCAGGAGGTGAACCGGGAACAGATGCAGTAACCAGGCGGGTGCCTCCCCGGATCCATAACTGTGAAGTCCCCACTGTGGAAGATGGTAAACAAAGACATGAATGGATTCCCAGTCAAGAAATGCTCAGCCTTCCAGTTTTTTAAGAAGCGGGTAAGGACAGGTTGTGTGTGTTGCTTTTGTTTTCTACGCTTCTCTCTGAAATGCTTTTGGATGTTTGCCTGGGGTAAGCCTCGGGTTTTGTTACTCAGTCCTTCCTGAAAGCAGAGCTTCTGGTGTCAATGGTCAAGGTGAACAGTGACCCTGCCTTCACTCAGATTGGGGGGGGGGGGGGCTGGTGCAAAGGAGGAGGTTCCGTGGAGTTGCATTGGTAGGAGGGGGGCTGGGCTGAGATGTCTACAAACGGGTTTGAGATGGGAACTGAGATTTCTCAATCAAAGCCATGCCCAAGATTACAAGGCAGTTTCAAAGAGAGCTGGCCTGAGTGCAGTTAATGGCAAGCAATTTAGTCTGGGCTAATTAAGTAGCCCCCTCTCTCTTATCCTTGAAGGGTTCAACTTTTCCACACCTTTCCTCTCAAGGGCTGCTGCATTATCTTCTTCAATCGTTAGAAGCAGCTTTGGCTCCTCAAATTCATTCCGCCAATAATTTGCTGTGCTGCTATCCCTGGTATAAATAGCCAAGGACCAGTGTGACCTTTCACAGAAATGACCGACTCCAACATTTCAAACCCTCTTTCAAGTTGCCTCAATTTTGCTTAACACATGTGCCCCCCGCCAAAAGGAACAGGAAATGGCCTCGTTTTATAGCCTGAACTGTAATTGTGGGTTATGCTGCTGTACACATTTGTTTAAATTCCTTGTTCTTCCATTCACAGTATTAGTAATGTCACAGGGCTGTAAATGAATAGATCTTTCTCTATGCTTCACAGATAAACTCAATTCATTGCAGTGGCCACACTGGAGGTCTGTGGTTCTGCAAAAGTACACACGAGTGGGGGGTAAGGAATGAATGGTCATTGGAAGACTGATGACTAACATTCTTATGGAGAGTATTTCTTAAGCAACAGAAGGCTTCTCCAGCTCCCAGTGGTCCCATGCTATTTAACACCCTGGGGCAGTTCTATCAAAATGCTTCTCTCCATTCATTCATCCTCCCCTTCATTCAGGCCTTTTTTTTTTTTTTTTTTTTTTTTTTTTTTTTTAATGCCTTGCCTGAAATGGCAACAGAACACAATGAATTACAGGCTGGTCTGGCTTGCCTCATTGCACTGAAGGGTCAAGCTGGAAAGCCAGGTCTATGAGCAGGCAGCCTGTAAGGACAGCCACAGTGTCAGCTGAAGCTCCTACACATCCTGGATAGACCTCCTCCGTCAATGGAGCTCCCAAAGTCTATGGCCAAAGGATGTGCACTGAAACCTCAGTAAAGCGAATTCCTGAAGCTAGAGTGTCAGGTGAGGTCTTTCCCTAGTAGAGTCTGCAACCTGGATGAAAGTAAGTCAATATGGCTTCACACCCCTCCAAGTGCTACTTAGGTCTCCCCTAGAGCCAAAAGATGCCTTTCCAAAGGAAGAGCCCTTTCGTTCAGTACTTAAATTCTCCACTCCCTTCTAACTAGCCAAAGTTTGTTGCTGATTTTGTTTTTGTTTCTGTTTTGACCTGAGGTCTGGCTACACTGACCAGGCAGTCTTGAATGCCTGGGCTGAAGTGATCCCCTGTCTCAGTCTCTTAAGTATTGGAACTATAGGCATATGCCATCATACCTATCTTAATTAATTTATTTGGTCGTATTGAGGGCATTTTATTTTACTTATATTTTTTACAGTGCTGGGTCTCAAGCATGCAACTGCCTAGTGAACTCTATTACTCCCAGCCCTGGGTAGTTTAGAACCCTTTTTAACCAGGTCTTCTTAATCAACCAAGTGTCTATTGCATACTTTTTTAATTTTTATTTTTATTTTGTAATGCCTTCTTATTTTCTTTGCCATCAAAACGTACTACTAGAAATACTAGTTTGCCATCTGGTTGCATTTTGCTTAGAAGCATAATTTACCAATGTGCTTCAGGGAGCGCTTCGGCAGACCTTGGATTTTGGAAAAGAGTGAGACAAAGTACAGATGTCTTCTCAAGTACTTGGAGAGAGAAAGACATTTGCATCATGAGATCCAGCAGGCAGTTTCACTGGGCTCACCAAAATCTCGCTGGAGATCGGGTCAGAAATGTACCCACCCTGCCGCCTCTGCTCTCCCCACTCAAGGACAGCTAGCTGAGTAGAAGGTGACTTTGCATCAACTCACTGGCGGCCCCGAGGAGAAATTCCTTAATCCCTCGATTCCTGTCTACTTTGTTTCATTACACATGCGATTTCTTCTGTCTTCTAGATGCACAGTGTTTATACTGTGATCTTGCCTTTGCCTTTTTTTTAGTTTTGGTGGTTTTGTTGGATTGATTTGAGACAGGGTCTCTCTCTCTTCTAACCCAGCTTGCTCTCCAACGACTCATTATGTAGCTGAGGATGACTTTGAAATCCTGATCTTTCTGCCTCTAATGCCTGTGTGTTGAGATCATAACCATGCCTCATCATGCCTGGTTGTCTTCTTCTTCTCCTTCTCCTTCTCCTTCTCCTTCTCCTTCTTCTTCTTCTTCTTCTTCTTCTTATTATTATTATTATTATTATTATTATTATTATTATTATTATTGATACTTGGCCGAACTTTTCTATGTTCTTTACTTACAAATTCATATTCTATAAAGTCTTTGTTTTCAGCCAAGAAAAATCCATTTCCTTATGTTCTATTGTTAAAGTTCCACACATTGCTGCATATTTTAGTTTTAGTCCAACTAGACAGTCTTACAAAGTAAACCTTTGTCTGGTGCCCACACTGAACTGTGAACAGAACTGGTGCCCACACTGAACTGTTCTTGGGGGTGTGGGGGGGGGGAGGGGCTCATGCACTCATTTAAAATGGACAACTGAGTCTTGAACCCAATTTTTGATTGCAAAAGGCTAAAAGGCTGCTTCTTACACCTCTCGGTCACCCGGAGGGAACTCAAGGAGCTGCCAGAAGGGAATATGGCTAATATGTCCCTGTGTTTGCCCACCAGCAGACATTGATCAGTTCTGACTGGGTTTTGAATCTCCTGGAAGAAGTGCTCTCCATCAATGATATCATTAATCCTCATAGCAACCCAAGAGAAGAAAAATTATTAAACATACAGTGTGACTTAGAGAGATTGAACAACTGCCCAAGGTCACATATACTGAAAGTAAGAGCTGAAATATGTATCTTGTTTGCCCAAAGATCAAGTCTGGTTTTTATTGTCGTTGTTGCTGTTGCTGAGACAGGGTCAAATCCAGGCTGGCCTCCACTCACCATGGGGCTGAGGCTGGCCTCAAACTCTTGACTACACCTCTCAAGTACTGAGATTATGGAGGAGGGGGTACCACCATGCCTGGTTCCAAGTCTGATACTTTTTAAATCTCGTACCATCCCTCTCTCCCCGGTTTTCCTTTGTTTCGTCTCAGACTCTCCTCCAGCCCCATGTGAAACAAGTGTGTCCCTACCCAGTGTCCAAAGCCCAGCCTCAGAAGACGAACTTCTCTCCGCTTCCTTGTCTCCCGGCAGTAGCAACAGTCACTAGAGACAGCTTGGCCCTGTGGAGGAGGGGCATCTGAGCTAAGTCAGGTCCCATGCTTTCCCCAAGATCCTCTGGACTAATGCTTCTCACCCTGGTGCTTAAAAAGCTGGACTAAATCAGCTCCATTTCACTCAACTGACGATTGCTAAGCCAAACTAGGTGAGACTTTCTATGTGTTAATGACAAATGAGCACTGAATGTGGAGAGGTTATGTTTTATTCCAAGAGCCTCCAACATTTCAGTTAAGATGAGTGGAAAAATACCCTTCTCAGTTTTTATGGGAAAATCCAAGAGCTCTAGGATATATCAATTCTGATAAAGGTAATCCCTTTCCTCGGGTTTAAATCCCTGACGTGGATTCCTACCGAATGACCCAGAAAACACAAGCAAATGATATTGCCTTGAATTTGATAATCCTTAGTGGAAATACACCAGGTATGTGAAAGAAAACTGATAACAGCCATGCTGTCATTGCCTCTTGTCAAATTTCAAAGGCATCTGACAGATAGAGTTTTAGATTGGCAGCTGGGAGCCAGAAGCCTCAGGGATGGTAGCTATAAATCTAGTATGTGGGATGCTGAAGTGGTAGAATTGCCTTGGGTTAGAAGCCAGCCTGGGTTAACATAGTAAGACCCTGCCTTAAAGAAATCAAACACACACACACACACACACACACACACACACACACACGCACGCACACACCCATACGCATGCACGCAAAGCATGAACCTCAGGCATCCTTTCATAGACCTTCCTGTATTAAAGATGAGAAAACCAATTGTGAGGACATTAACTAACTACTCTAGAATGGGGTTACACGAGCTTTGCATTCAAAGCTTTCACTTGCAGACCTAGAATGCTTGCTTCTTCTTCTTCTTCTTCATTACGCTCTAAAACTAGTCATGTCTCATTCATCCCCTTTTCAACAGAGTAGGGACATCCCTTTTTCAACAGAGTAGGGACAAACACGGTTGTTGTTCCGCTGTTCTATCTCCGAGGAGTCAATTGCAGACTGTTCATCAACTCTGACAAGATGCTTATGTCTTGACTCCGTATTTTATGATTATGTGAATTTGAGCAATTCCTTCTATTGTTTTGTAGTAACAATAGCTTTTATAAAAACTGTCACTTATATGACATTGATCTTGTCAGGAGCAGCGAAAGATGCTGGGTGGTACCTCCTCAGAAAGCAGCCGGAGGAGGTCTGTTCTGAGGCCTGTCTGCAAGGGTAAGACCTAGATTCTTCACCAAAAGGATAAAAATACAGAAAGGGGGTACCTTCCACAGGCCCTGCCATGGTTTGCTCCCCAAGAGAACATGCCATGCACCAAGAGGTTTTTTTGGAGAGGGGGAGAATTGAAAGAGTGAAAGGCCATCTTGGAGTGGGGACATCAGAGAGGCAGGCAGACAGACAGACAGACAAGCAAAAGGAGGAAGAGCAAGAGAGCGAGAGAGGGGACTGTGACAGGCGGGCACTTTTAAGGGGTGTGTGCCGCATAGCTGATGTGGAAAGGCACTTGGTGACCGGTGACTATATAATGTCGAGGCAGGCTGGACGGCGGGAACTAACATTAACAACACAGCAAAACGTAACGTTGTGATAAATCAGTGTGAAGCGAAGTTGAAGCTTCCCAAGTGCTGAGAGCAAGGAGGTGACGTCACCATAAGAAAATTTTAGTTTCTGCTGTCAAGGAGCTAACCGGGTTCAACCTTGCTTATCGTCCCAGATCAGATGAGATTGGACACATTCAGAGTGGTATGGCCGTAGATTGGAGTTTCTTAAGGAAAAGGTCCATCAGCAGAGCATGATGGTACATACCACTGGGGTCTCCGTGAGTTTGAGGCCTGCATGCCCTCTTCAGAGAGTTTCAGGTCAGTCAAGGCTACAGAGTCGAGCCTGTCTCCAAAAAGATGAGGGAGGAGGAGGAAGAGAGAGAGAGACAGAGACAGAGAGAGAGACAGAGAGAGAGAGAGAGAGAGACAGACAGACAGACAGACAGACAGAGGTTTGTGGGCATGGTGGGTGGTAGTGGGAAGATCAGGAGATGAAGGCCAGTTTGGGCCACATGAGACCATCTCTCAGAAACCAACGGAAAAGAAATTTAATATAGATTTGATTCGAACATGTCAAAGGAAGAAAAGGTGCCTAGGAGAAGCACGGTTGTACACACCTGAATGGGGTTTGGGCCTCTCAAGAGTCCAGAGTCCCATTTGAGTGGACTGGCAACAGCCATGGAAAAGATTTTGGTGGCTTCTGAAGTGACTTAAAGAATTGAGTCAAAATGTTGGGGTTACTTATTTTTTTGTCTGGAAAACATTTCTTTAGGGAATGAAAATACGAGGCCGATTATGAGATGCTTTACCCAGTTCACAGGCTGCCATGGCAAACAGAGAACACAACAGAATAATGCCATTACCATAAGCAGGGTACAAGGAAGCCAAGGGATGTGACTGGCCTATAATTATGATCGGTGATCTCATTTATGAGGTTTGATTTAACCATGCCCTCCCAGCACACACACACACACACACACACACACACACACACACACACACACACACATCCCAAACCAGGATCAACTCTGCAGTCCATGCTCCCCTCAAATCTGCAGCAAGGCTTCTAGCTCTGCCTCTTGAGTGCTAGGACTACAGATGTACCTCACCCTGCCTAGCCAAGGTCTCCTTCATGGTCAGTCAGCTCTTTTTCTGCCTATCCCATTAGATACACCTGCCTCTCATCTACCCCACCCACCCCCCCTCCTCCCACCCCACCCCCCCACGGCAATATCTCACTCTGTAGTGGGAGGCTTGCAGGGGGTTCACAGTGCACCTCAGATTAGCCTTCAAATCCTCCAGCTGAGACTGCGGCCCTTGCCACCACACCAGGTTGATTTTCCTTGCCCTGTCCCCTCAGCCTTGCTGGGTACTCTTCCAAGAGTTCTGAGCATACTACATATTTAAATTCTTACATAGAAAAAGCCCCAAGGGGGGGTAGTTTATTATCATTTCAATTTCTCCGATTGAGAAAGTTGCCCTGAGACGTTCACAGCTCATTTAGTGACAAGGTCAGGATTTGGGCCCAAGTTCTGCTTTTCAAAGTCCAGGTCCTTCACCACGTACATCTTATTCTCTAGGCCATCCAACTCAGGAGTAAATAGAGAAGTGGAAAGGTGTGACCCCCGACTTCCTCTTTCCTCTAGGACTACTGCCGGGAAGAGGAACAAAGGCGAGGCCTTCGGCTTTGCTAAATGGAGCTAGCACAGTTAAGAAGTGAAATTCAGCTCCTCTGAAATGGAAATGTTTTACAATGGTCCCTAAACTGCACCTTTTCACTCTGCATTTCCTTTCTCTGTTCTAGTTGGAGGCTCGAATCCACCCAATCAAAACAACAAAGCCCCACCCCCCAGGGAAACCCTCAAAGTTCCCTTAAAAAGATAACCTCTGCTGAGCTCTTACTGGGGACCAGGCATATGTAAAACACTTCACACCCAAGAGATAACCTCTGCTGAGCTCTTACTGGGGACCAGGCATATGTAAAACACTTCACACCCATTTTGTAGCCCGGGAAAGGATTGAGACGCACAGAGCTAGGAAGAGGTGTGGCTGGGATTGAGATTGAGCAGTCAGCTTTAATCCAGGCAAAGATCCCGCAATGCTTTTATATCCATCTAGTCATGGCACTGGACTTGCAACTAAGATCCAAAGATTTCCACCCCCAGCTACGGAGAGGTGTGTCTCCCACGCGACTTCCGAGGGCAAGCAGGAACGTGTTTCGGCCTGTTGCGAATCTGTCTTAGGTTTCTGCAACACAAATCTGATCTTAGAGACTCTAATGGATTCCACTGAGCCTCTTCCAATGTAGCTAAAATCAGGCATGGTGCAACATGCCTTTCATCTCCACGCTGACAGATCTCCTGCAGAGGCAGGCAGAGCTCTGTGAGTTCTGGTCCAGTCAACGTTACTGAGTGAGACTGTCTCAACCCCAACCCCCAAATATGTGTATCTAAAATCTGAGCTGCTAGGAAGTCTTATTTCCTGCCTGGGTCCCTCCCACAGCCCCATACAGTCCATGGCCCAGCCACCTGCTTATGCATCCGAAGATGCTATGGGCATGGAGGCATTTTACAGGGTGTACTGTGCCCTTGGGTTTATCAAAGCACATGCGTTAAGTGAAAAAGACCACCTAAGTAAATGAGTAAATTGCTTGTCCCTAACACTGGCTGTTTTTCTTCTATAAACAGGCGAGTGGCTTAGGAACCTAATGTGCCTTTGTTTCATGCTAGGCTATAGATTAGACACAGTGAAACTGAAAAATAACTTAAACCTGCCTCAAAAGCAAGTTAATGCTTGCCTTTAGCAGCCACTTAGGGAAACTGGACATCAGTCTCCTTGCTGACCCCATTGTCCACACTACAACCTCTATTCTGTGGTGTTTCCTGTCACACTAAGACAAAGTCAGTTGAAATTGCTCAGTAGAAAAAGCACTTGCCTAGCATGAATGAACCTCTAGCCCTACAGAGAAACAAAACCAGACATTATAGTCATTCACTAATCTATTTTACATTAATATAAATGACTGCCCTCAGCATTATACAGTATTGACATTATGCATTCTTCCACCTAGAACAGAAAGACAGTTTTCTGATTGTTATGGGGAGTTATTTTCTTGCTGAGGATGGAATGCAGGTCCTCGGGTACATGCTTAATACCCTGTTCTACCTGTGAGCTCCACTTCCGGACTTATTCCTCCCGTGTTTCAATATATTAGGAGCTTCAGTGTTTAGAAACAATTGAACTCAACGTGCGTTTTTCACAGCGACTTATAGTTTGGACCTGGAGCAAGGCAGAGCAGGATTGATGGGTTTGGCTATGTCAGGGAATTAGCCGAGCAGAATGCGGATAATGAGCTGTGTGTATGAAATGGGGATTCTGTCTCCCCAGGAACTCTCGAGAAAGTCCTGAGACAGGCTTGCACTATGCGGCCTGCCATGTTTTAGACACGCTGTGAGTGGCCGGCAGCGGGGCTCAGACTCAACTGTAGCGCAGCTGTGTGTTTCACACTGTGGGGATGAGAGAGACCTGAGCTCACTCCGGTTTGAAGTGCTTCCCAAGGTCAGATAGTGGGAAGAGGAACGGCGGAAGCTGGGTGAGAAAAATCAAAAGTTCAAGGTCATCCTGGCTAGCAGTGAGCCTGGCACAGGTGACAGCCCATCTCAAAAAAATAAGGAAGTGCTTACGACCAATTCCTCTGCACAATGACCAAAGTGTCAAAGGATTCAGAGAGAGAGAGAAAAAAAAAACGATCAAATGAGAGCAATCAGGATCATGGAATATTATTCTTTTAGTCAGAAGATCTGGGAAGAAGCTAGGGTAGACTAAACCTCTGTACTGTATCTTCTTTTTAAGATTTATTTTATTTTATTTACTTATTTTTTTATTTTTTTTTTTTTTCCGGAGCTAAGGATCAAACCCAGGGCCTTGGGCTTGCTAGGCAAGCGCTCTACCACTGAGCTAAATCCCCAACCCCTTAAGATTTATTTTTATTATTTTAATTGTGTGTGCACCTGAGAGAGCACATGCCCACCAAGTCCAGAGATGTCAAACCCCCCCCCCCCGAAGCTGGGGTTACAGTTGGGTGTGAGCCGCCTCACATGGGTGCTGGGAATCACTGAGCCATCACGCCAGCCCACTCTGTCCCATCTTTATACTTGACAGATTATTTCCCTATCACTTGTTTTATTTAAAACAACAACAAAAAAAGGGTTTGGAGAGATGGCTCAGCGGATCAGCACATGTAATGCTTTTGCAGAGGGCCCAAGCAACCACCTGGAACTCCAGCCCCCCCCACTGGGGGGGGGCCTCAGGGGGACAGAGACATTCCTGCCTCCTTGAGGAACCGCATTCATGTGCACATACCTACACACACACACACACACACACACACACACACACACACACGCATGCACGCACACACACATAAAAAGTAAGTGGCTTATTTATTTGTTTTTGTTTTTAAGCTGGATATATAATCCCTGCACTGAGAAAGATCAGAAACTCAAGGCTATCTTCAGCCATATAGCAAGGAGAAGGCCAGCCTGGTCTACATGAGACCCTGTCTTAAAAAAAAAAAAAAAAAAAAAAGCTTAATTAATAATTTAGGCCAAACTAAATTACTAATTACTAAGAGGTAGCTCATTGGAGTATATTTCAGTATGGTGTTTTAAAACGCATACGAGTTAGAAGCTCAAAAGTTAGCCTGTAGATCACATTCATAACACCAGCAAAAGAGTCTCCTGAACGTAAGTGGGCTGCTGCTTCCTGCCCACTGACAAAAGCCAGAGTTCCTCACTTGTCAGTGTCTCTAGGTGTAGGTAGGGTCCTTGGTTCCTTGTGAGGATGACAGCGGCCCCATCCCATGGGGTCTCACAGGACAGTCAGTTTTCTAGAAGTGAAGCCATAGGCTCTGTGTCTCCGGCGCTGCAGTTCCCTCCCGTGTGGAGAGCAGCCTGCTCAGACCTCAGCGTCAGTGCCTCCTTTCAGTGGAGAAATAAGGACATGATGACCTACCTTGTTTCGGGGCCTGGGAGCAGGTGTCGTCAATAAGTGGCCGGGTCTGGTGGCAGACTGCATGCACCCCATGATGCTGGCAGGTTCCTAACACATTCCTTGTGGCAGGAGGAGGAGGAGGACAAGGGGAGAGGAGAGAGGAGGGAGGGACGGAGAGAGAGGAAGAAGAACACAGAAGCAGCAGGCAGGAAGGCCCACGGGCTGCTGTTGGGGTCTCCCACGGCTGGCCCCTGCCGTTAGAGACCTGATTACCATGGAGCTTGTTTATTCTCACCTATTTCTTCTCCACAGTCTAAAATGACTTGTTAAGTATTTAGAAGATGAATGAACTCAAGGATGTAGAGAACGGTAGGAAAGTCTTCCGGTTCGTACGGCAAGCTGTCAAATATGATTCTAATTGCTTTCTAGAGCCTCCTGGGGACATTTTTTCCTGGGAGGAGCCCACTTCTGAGGTCCCCTTGGTCTCTTGTCCCTCCCTAAGTCAGGACAGTCACTCAGATGTGCTTGGGAAAATTATTGTTCTCTCTCTCTCTCTCTCTCTCTCTCTCTCTCTCTCTCTCTCTCTCTCTCTCTCTCTCTCTCTCTCTCTCCCTAGATTGGGGCTCCAGAGAACCAAACAAAAAGAATATCTGAGTGAGGTCAGCCAGCATGGATGACCTTGATAACCAAGAGACTTTAGTTTCTGGAAATATCAAGATCACCAAGTCAGTTAAAATGTATCTAGAAACTAGTGTCCATATAGGACAGAAATTTAGAAGTTAACTGGGGCGGGGGGGGGGGGGGGGGGGAGCTTTATGTGAAATTTAGCTGAATGTAAAATGTATCTAGAAACTAGTGTCCATATAGGACAGAAATTTAGATGTTAACTGGGGGGGCGGGGAGGGGGCCTTTGCGTGAAATTTAGCTAAATGTGATGGCGAATGCCTTTAATCTCAGCACCAGGAAGGCAGAGGTAGGCAGATCTCTGTGAGTTTGAGACCAGTCTGGTCTACATAGTGAGACCCTGTCTTGCTCCCAGACACGCCCTCACCCCAAAGAATTGAGTGATAACTGGGAGGGGGGTGCTAAATGTTGTACAATAAAGCGAGTTAGATGTTGCAGAGGGTGCCTAACACGGCATTTGAAAGCTTACAGCTAAATGAATCAGAGCAAATGGTAAATGAAAGAAACAATACGATTGTTTTCCCACTCAACCACTTGACCTCAGAGATTAAACATTAGGCGGTGACAGCTTGGACCTGGCACTCACTGTACCCAGGGCTGTAGTTATCAACTGCAACAAAGTGGCCATATCTAATTTACCGTCTGTTGAGCCAGCGGTTCTGCAAAAGGGCCCACCCCTTCTCGCCATTGATGAGGAAACCATGCCCAATAATCAGGCACCCAGCACGAAATGACTGTGTTAAATCAGTCACTTGAAATTCAGAACTCATCTCAACGAGGTGAAATTTTAGGCTGTCATTTTCTTTTCATGCTATACCCTTGCAATTACCTCTGATAATATATATTTTACTCATTGCACAGATCAGAGGAATGGAAATTTCTTCTCTGATTTCTTTCATCTACAGTGCTGAGGATCAGACTCGGGGCCTTCACATGCTAGCCAAGTGCTAAGCTTCATCCCTGGCCCAGAAATACACATTCCTACGCGCTTTCCTTCATCAAGCTATTACCTCCCAAGGCTCAGAATTTACTCAAGAAGTAAGGTTCAGATTTCCTCTCCTTTTAAAAACATTTTTAAATTTTCCTTTTCTTCTTTTTGGTATTCTTAGCAGCAGCCAAGAAGAACTCAGAATTTGTCAAGATTATACTAGGAGTAAAGACATAAGGAATTCTAAGTGCCCTCCACATTCCCCACCCTAGTCCCCCTGAAACTCCTGCTGTCTCTTCCTGTTGCATGTTCTTTAGAGTTCTGTGTATTTTTTTTATGGCACCTGCCATTTTATAATTACTATTATCGAATATTTTAGTTAAAAAAATGGAAATGTATTTATCTTTTTGTGTTTGGCTGGCATCAATATAAACTCATGACATGCGTGTCTGGCGCCCATGGAACTGGAATCACAGAGGATTGTGAGCCACTTTGTGAGTGCTGAGAACTGAACCTGGGTCCTCTGCAGGAGCAACAAATGCTCTTAACCATGGAGCCAGGTCTCCAGTCCCTGGTGTAGCTTTTGAATTGATGACCTCATCAGTAATCAACATCCCCCCTCGACTACGATTTGTGTCAGAGCCTGGCTCTTGTTTCTCTTTCAATTATCAATACACCTTCAGGATTTGTATCAGAGCCTGGCTCTTGGTTCTCTTTCAATTACCAATACACCTTCAGGTCACGGCTGTAGGAGACTTATCAATAAGCATCAGCTGAAACAAAAAGAATAAGAAACAATAAAATTCTATCATTAAGAGACAGGAGTAGATTTAAAACCCATATGGAAATTAAAACTGGTTTGTATTAAATTCTGTTTGTGACACATTTGCATTCTAAATAACATGTCTTTTGAAGACAAGGTCTCTTTTGTCATTTACGCTGGGAGGTGATCATGCTTTAGCACAGAGGCCTTTCTTTTTGGAAGAGAATCACATTTAGCATGAAATAATGACTGTATCCCACCCAGGAAACAAATCATTCCTTTGTAGGCAGATTTTTCTGTCCTGCCTGCAAGATCCCAAATAACCACACAAAGACTTCTTATTAATTATAAAAGCTCGGCCAATAGCTTAAGTTTGCCTCTGTCCTGGAACTCGCGCTGTAGACCAGGCTGGCCTCGAACTCCCGGAGATCTGCCTTTATTCTGTACTTATCCTGCTTCCTCTCTGTCTGGCTGGTGATTCCACCTTTCTTCTTCCCGCAGTCCTCTCTGTCTCTGGAAGTCCCGCCTATACCTTCTTCCTATTGGCTGTTCAGCTTTTTATTGCGTCAATCACAGCAATACATCTTTGTGTACAGATATCTACAATAATCCTTTTTTCATCTTATTCATGCTTTACACATTTCCTGCCTGTTGGTAATTATTTCAGTGCAATATGTGACTGTATCTGTTCTGTTTTATTACTGTTCAGGTTGTCCATCTTTTACTATGCCTAATGAATGGGTTAACCTTTATCCTGGGTATGTATGGATAGGTGAAAACAGTGTGTAGAGGATTCACTACTATTCACGACATTGGGCATCATTTGGAGATTGTAAAATATATGCCCTGCAGATATGGGAAGACTATTATATACAATACATTTGCCATATTATAATCAACAAAAAAGTCAAGGATAGCCCAGAGTTGAAAGTGGAGAGAAATCCCTATCTCAGTAAGAACAGTGGCAAAGGAAAACTATACAAAATTTTCTATTTGTTCCACAAAAAGATAACAGCGTTCTCCACATTGTTTTCCAACTATACTGAATATATCTACATTTTTAAATCCAAATATTTTTAGGCCCTTTTAAAGTTGAAGAAATACCCAAATATTTAAGAGGAAAGGTTACCGAGGACTCCCAGCCTGGGAGCAGACATGGGCTGCTGGCCATCTAACTACCTTACTTCCTAGCTTGGTAGCAGCGGGCAAGGTATTTTATTATTCTCAGCCTGTTGTCTGGTGTGTCTGATGAGGATGAAAATTGCCCCTACCTCACAGAGCTGTTTCGTAAGGCTTCAACAGACCACACATGTGAGTTACCCAGCCCCGATGCTGGGTATTCAAACCACGTTAGGCACTCCAAACATGTAACATATCACCTAGAAAGACCTGAGAATTTTTTGTTAGGCTGCTAAGGTCATAAACCAAAGACTCACGCATGCTGAGCAAGCAAGCACACTGAGTTTCAAACTAGGTCCTCTAAATGATTTGTGATTTCACTCCTGAATCTACTTATAGGTTATGCTACTATGAAACCTCTTTTCACCAACCCTCTGATAATCTTTCGAATCCCTCTATTATTTCAATTTGCTGATAGTTCTTTTCTTTTTCTGTTTTTTTATTGTGCTGGTAGTAGCTGTGGTTGGTTTTGTTTTGTTTTGTGAGATAAGACCTCACTCTGTAGCCCAGGATATCCTGGACCTTGTTATGTAGGTAGCCAGGCTGGTTGAAAACTCAAGGTAATCCTCCTGCCTCAGCCGCCCAAATGCTATGATTATAGGCATGTGTGAGCCACTAGACCTGATGAGCCAAAATTCTTATGAAGATAGAAGATGTATTAGAAGACATACTACCCCTGTGTTTTCTCTACCTCGAGGATCTAGTTCCTTAGCCTTGGTTCTTTTTGTGGACACCCATCCATCCTCATCTTGACCTCCTCTTTCTCAGCATGCCTCCCTCTGGACAATCTCCCCCATGAAAGCTCAGGTGTACCTTCTGTGGCATCCTCCAAGACCTCCTTCGGCCTCTGACTGCTTTCTCTTTCCTTTTAGGCTCTCTGGTCTGCCTGACTACTGCAAAGTCACAGCTCAGGCTTAACCCTTGTCTAATCAGCCTCCCACCTTGTCTTTCTTCCTCTTCCCCCACTTTCTCTCCCCTCACCCATTCCCCTCCCTCTTCGGTCCCACCCCCACTACCTAAATCCATTCATTCCTCTGAAGTAGCTGGAAACCACACATCTTTCCCAAGTGCATCAGTTCTCCGAACCAGCCTCATGACCCCAGTGGTCTCCTTAAGAGTCCCATTAAAATGTGTCTCTCAGGTTCAAAACTGAATTCTTGATTTTCTTTTCGCCCGATTTTGTTCCTTCCTCACTTTCCCTGTTTCAGTTGTTAGAACTAAGAGTGTAGAAAGTAACCCTCTCTCTTTTTCTTCCAAAATCGATGGTCATTCATCAGCACATTCTATTTGGAGTTGACCTCCAAGACATAAGTTGTAAATCCCTTTCTCTCTTTGGACACCACCCGTACCTCAGGACATGCTCACGTTTGCTTCAGCCTGGGCTTTCTGGTGGAGTCTCCACCCTCGTTCTCTACTGTTTTTCTCTTTAGCTTGAGGGTGAAGAATTCACAGTACTTTAGACAAATTAACGCTTTCCCACTGCAGTGAGGTGTCCCTGAGGAGACAGAGCATGGGGAAAAGAAAGTCCTTTTTATAAACACTTACTTCACAGGTAATTACATACCTACTGTGGTTCCTTTGTTTGTTTGTTTGTTTGTTATGCATTTTAGGCTCAGTGATCAAATGCTTGCCTAGCAGGCCTGAGGCCCTGACTTCGGTCCCCAGCACCACAAAACCAACAAATATTTGGACCCCCTTGAAAATGATGATGCTTTATTTAAATTTCAGTGTTCATGGACTTGAGGAAAGCTACCAGAGCTGTAGACCCAGCACATACACAGGCATGTTGTCTTGTGCCTGTGCGGAAGAGGAAGAGGATCAGAAGTCCAAGGTCATCCTATGCTACTTTGCCAGGCCCACACCACCTTATGCATATGAGGCCTTGACTCCAATAACAATAACAAGAAAAATATAAAAGACAGAAAAAAGTTGCTGGTGGTCCCGAACCCTTCCACAGGAAAACAGCTTAATTTTTTATTTGAAACTAGAATAAGAACACTTATTTAATATCTACTTAAGAGTCTTTTTCTTCCAACTGCATTCCTAAGCCAGGAATACATCGACACTATGATGTAGGGACCATGCTTTCTGTACGTTTTACTGTATATCAATAAATTCCTTTATTTATTTATTTAATCGGGGTCTCATGCAGCCCAGGCTGTCCTGAACGCTTACTCTGTAGTCCAACAAGTCCTAGGTACAAGCATGCGCACCACTTTTAGCACGCTCTCCCACTCTTTCATACCAGGGTCTCCCGGTGTAGCCCAAGCTAGCCTCAAACTCTAGCTCCTTCTGCCTCAGCCTCCCGAGGGCTGGAATTACAGGAATGTACCACCATGCCCTGTTACATAGTTTTGAAAGTCCCTCCCTTCACTCTTCAGTATGACCTCACCTCTGTCATCACTGGCGTACGTGTGGGCTCCTTGTTCCCATGGTCTCAGTTTTTCCTTTTCTACCTAAAAGCTATTGTTCCGCTTCTGCCCCTTATCCGTACCCCTCACTTAGCTAAATTCTCCACATTTTCCAGAGCCATCTGTGATCCCCGAGGTTCATTTTCCCAAGTGTGAGTTGTCTACATGGCTGTCTAATTCCTCCTCAACTCTAAGCACTTATTCATAGCAATAACCACACTTCGCTGATTGACTGTGGTATATGGACACGAGTAGCGTCTCCTTAGCGCTTCATTTGTGGAGTCTTCAATGACTCTCTCTCCCTGTGATTCACAACCCAGAGTGCAGGTTTCCTTGACTTTACTCTAGCAGCAGAGAGATCCGGCATCAGAACACTCAGGAGCTTCCCCACAGTCCCACAGATTAGAATATTCAAGACAGGGCCTGGAGAGATGGCTCAGTGGTTAAGAGCACTTGCTGCTCTTCCAGAGGACCTAGGTTCAATTCCCAGCACCCACATGGCAGCTAACAACTGTCTGTAACTCCAGTGATCTGACACCCTCACACAGACATATACGCAATGTGCATGAAATAAAAATAAATTACATATTTAAAAAAAATCAATACAACCGAAGACAAGAGTCTTTTCAAGGCCAGGCGGTGGTGGTGCACGCCTTTAATCCCAGCACTTGGGAGGCAGAAGCAGGTGGATCTTTGTGAGTTCGAGGCCAGCCTGGTCTACAGAGCAAGAGGTCTACAGAGCAAAGCTACACAGAGAAACCCTGTCTCCAAAAACAAAAACAAACAAACAAAAAAAGAGTCTTTTCATTATATCACAGAAGAGTATCACTTCATAGTGCAGACTAGCCTGGAACTCACTGTGTAGTGTAGGCTGGCCTCAAACTTGAAGATTTCCCTGGCTCAGCCTCCTGAATCATCCTGCCTTGCTTGGGCATCTGTTACCTTAGGAACTTGAGAAAATCGAAACAGAACTCTTTGTTCTCCTGTATCCTTAGATTCTTCGGTCTAGGAGTAGAAGCCCAACAGCTTCTGCCCATCCTCCCTGCTGAGCATCTTCTGGTCCTCTCTCTCACTTCCCGACAGCCATTTCCCTGGATTACATCATCACGGTCCTTCCCTGCAAAGGGCCACCGCCTTCTAATTGGCCTCCTGCCATGGAATCTAGCAAACTACATTCTAGAAACGCAGGTCAGAACTTGGCATCTCTGAGCTTACAACATTTCCATGAGCATGGCTGAGGCCCTAGGTTCAATCTCCAGGACAATAAAAATCCATAGTTGTGGGCCAGTGAGGCGGCTCAGGAGGTAAAGGCACTTACCGACAAGCTTGACGATGTGTGAGTTCAATCCCTGGACCCCCACATGGTAGAAAGAGACCAGATCCCTGGAAGCTGTTCTCTGACCTCCACGTGCACACCATGATGCCCCCTGCCCTCCGACACATAATCCTCAAAGAAATAAATGGAATTTAACTAAAAAAATCCAGAGGTCCATTATGCATCTTTTTTTAAGGTTTCTGTATATAGTTTTGCGCCTTTCCTGGATCTCGCTCGGTAGACTAGTAGACCTCCCAAGTGCTGGGATTAAAGGCGTGCGCCACCACCGCCCGGCTCCATTGTGTATCTTAAAGTCCCGCTTTGGACACTACAAAGGGCAGACTGTGATGGGCCCTTGCTCACTCCTCGGCCCACCATATCTTTGGTGTCGCATCACTAACAGAGTTCAATTCTCCACCCATACTGAGTGGCTTTATTCTTCTCCAACTGAGCCTCCTTACCATTTGCCCATGGTCCCTGAGTCCATGGGACCCCTTTGGAGACAAGGCCATGTCTATGGGTGGAATTCAGGACTTAGCCCCTCCCCCAAAAAATATATTTATTTTCATTACCTGCTAACCGAAAACTAGTATCTTCTCTAGGCATGAACACAGCCAATAATCCATAATAGTATTGCCAGGACCCGGAGTTTTGTCACTGGGAGAAATTATAGATATTTTCATATCAAGTGACAGTTAATGAAGGTAGATTTAAATCTATATAATTTATGCCTCTTGTTACTGAGAAATTTTTTGGTGGTTATTAATTTTCCTCTAGGCTGGCTTATCTACATAACAAGGAGTCTCATGCTATACTAAGGGTTTTTTTTGTTTTGTTTTGTTTTTTAATTATTTTGTCAGCTGGGTGTGGTAGCCCTTTACACAAGGCCTATAATCCCAGCACTTGGTTCAACAACAAGGCTGTGTCCCCCGAGGTGGGATGTGGGGTTCAAGGCTTCATGATAACATCTATCAAAGAACTAAAACAAGGAAAAAAAAAATCAGATTTGCCAACTGTAGTTTGATCTGACAGATGGTCTTTGCGATCCTAATGAATTTTATTTTATTCATTAAACTCTTACTCTAGGAAGGGACCCTTAGCCTTCCCCAGACTGTTACAAAGGTCCAAAGTGCAGAAAGCGGCCCTCACCTCAAGAAAGTTCATCTGACTTTGAACTCTAAACCCTTGATCCGGCCAACACCCACTTGTCTCTTGGGGCTTGTTTCAAAGCATGCCTTCGAAAGTCCATTTCTGACCCTTCAAACCCAGAAGCTGTTCCTGTCTGTTTCCTTAGCAACGGGCTTTCTCTCATGTAGCACTAATTTTACTATGACACTGTTACCTTCCTTCCATTGACTTTATCTAGCACACACTTGGCTCCTTAAGGCAGTCCTATGACCTTCTCACTCTAAAAGTCACACTGCTCCACACAGGATGAGTGCTAAGGAGCCCTCCGTTCAGTCTTATGTCACTCTAGCCCATGATAGCCATGATAGCCCCATCCTGAACCATTCATTCATATAAATCTTTTTTTTTTTTTTTTCAGACAGGGTTTCTCTGTCTAATAGTCCTGGCTGTCCTGGAACTCACTTTGTAGACCAGGCTGGCCTTGAACTCACTGAGATCCACCTGCCTCTGCCTCCCAAGTGCTGAGATTAAAGGCGTGCGCCACCACCACTAGGCTTCATATAAGTCTTTATTAGGAGTCTATGGACCTCAGGGACTGTCCTATGCATGGGAGAACAGCAGAGAAGAACAGAGACAGGACCGGCCTTCCTAGATGTTAACGTTCTCAAGAAATGACTTTAAACTACAAAACAGAGAAATCACAGAAGCAGTTTTTGCCTGGTTCTACTTACATGATGCTTTCTTAAGAATATTTTTATTTATTCCTTGGCAATTTTATACATGTATACAACGTCTCTTGGTTATATCTAACATAAATCCTTTCCCAGACTCCTGTTAATACTTTCCCCAGAAGTTGTCATTGACATTAGCTCAGCTAGAGATAGAGTTTCATGAGACAGTCCTCCATCCCTGCTGGATGGCGACTGACTTGATCTTGTGGAGGTAACTGTAGCTACCATGAGTCCATGAGTACACAGCCAGACGATGTCCAGAAGAGAGCATTTTACAACAATCTTCCCCATCCTATAGCTCTTACATTCTTTCTGTATCCTCCTCTATAGCATTCTTATATTTATTTTATATATATTATATTACATATATATGTATAGTATATTATTCACCTATCGGAGGGGGCGTGTGTAGAGGTCAGAGGACAACTTTCAGAAATTGGTTCTCTACTTCCACCACTTACAAGAGTTTTTAAAAAAATATTCAATTCCAAAACTAGAAAGTTAGACGGCCAGCCTTGTGTGGTGGTACATATCTGTGATTCCCAGAGCTTAGAAGGTGGTATCCGGAAGATCAGTAACTCAAGGTCAGCCTTGGCTACAAGAGACTCTCTCAAGAGGAAAGAAAAGGGAGGGACTAGACAGCTGGCTCAGTGGTTAAGAGCACTTGTTGCAAAGGACCCAGGTTTGATTCCCAGCTCCAGAAGGAGGCTCACTGCTTCCTCAAGTACCAGCACACATACAGTGCACAAATGTTCATGTAGGCAAAAACACTCTTACACATAAAATAATAAAAATAATCTAAAATTTTTTTAAAGAAAGAAAAAGGAAAGGGAGGGAAAGAGGGAGGGAGAGAGAGATGGAGGTCTTAGGAGCCAGGATAGACATCACGGTTACCAGGTTTCTTAGCGCTGCTATTACTCAAGCACTGAGCTACAGTAAATACAACCATACGCGCCAAAGAATCAGCATGATGTGAACTGTCATGGGATCATCAGTAGACAGCACAGCTTTTGTAACATGTTCAACTCCTAGGACCCAAATACTGTTCATGACCCCAGCCCTCCTGCACATAAAGTGAAAAACTCAAGAGAAATAATGGGGGGGTCTTCAAACTGTTGCCCAGGGCTGGCTTTATCTTTCCATGGCCACATTTGGTTGAAGCATTATTCTGTCATCCGGGAATTATGAGACTGTGTGAGGAGGTACAATGGCCAGATTTTATCAGATATCAGACAACGATAACTAGTTTCTATTTTCAGCGTCTCCATAAATCACTTTAATATCTGTGCTTCCTCGGGTTTGCCTTTATTTAGTTTCTATTCATTCACGAAAGATAACTCACGTCGATTCCAAGACTGACGGTCATGTTTCGTAAGTGGTCTGGCTCCTGTTCTCTTTCATACATTGAGTAGGAATTTTTACCAAAGTGAATATTCTCCTATCTGCAGATTTAAAGGTTTGATATGCTCAGTATCAAGACGGCTGACTTGGCTTGATACGGCCAACCACACATACAACCTAACTGATTCTAGTTTTTAGCAGTTTGTCCAATAAATAGAGATCTTTGGGGCCCATTTGGCTCTAGCCCAAAGGTTTCACCATGCTGAGATAACGGCCTTTAACAAAGCCACATGGAGCATCCAGTTTAACGCCCTTCTCAATGGTAACTGTGAAAGGTGTCTTAAATGCGTAACTCCTCTTCAGTAGGATAGTAAGACCTGTATAGCTCACCAGAAGCTGCCAAATTCTGAGCCATCTTCCACGTCAAGAGCCTTAAATATAGATTACCAGTTTAATTCCTCCAAATTAAACAGATTCTCTTCTTCTGCTCAAATTCTTCTGAGGCACCCAGACAAAAACATGGCGCTTGGATAAAAGCATCGCTGAGAAACAAGACCATGAACGACCCAACTCTGAGGATGCACTGTGACTTGGAGACTAACTTCCCATGGCCATAATATATCCCACGCTTCTCCTCTTGCCCCCTCCCCCACACACACACCCCATGTCCCCATAGCTCTCCTGTCAGGTGGGAACCCTTTGACATTTCACCTTTGTGAAGAGTTATTAGTAGCACTTTCCCCCCCCCATTTTCTTCCTTTTTTAGGGGATTGAATGGATACGGGAATCACATATAGCCAGAACTTGCTGTTGGTAGCACTTCTAACATTCTTTTAAAACACTGAACATTTAAGTGAGTGCTAAATCACAATGCTTGGATGCATAAGTGACCATCTTAAGAATTTTAATGGCAGTCATATTCGGTGTCCAAACTTTTTACAGCTGTTTTAAAATAATTATTTTTACATGTATTAATTTATTTGTGTGTGTGTGTGTGTGTGTGTGTGTGTGTGTGTGTGTGTGTGTGTGTATGTGCAGTCAGACAATCCCTTACAGGAGTCAGCTCTCCTCCCACAATGTGAGTCCCAGGGATCGAACTCAGGTCTTCAGCCTTGGCAGCAAGCACCTTTACCCACTGAGCCATGTCAAAGGCCCTCTACAGCCATTAAAACAAAAATATTTAAAATGCATTAAAAAAAATCTTTTCCTCTCACTTTTCTACATTTACTTAACATTTGTGAAATGAGTCTTTCTCATAGAACATGTAACCCCGCCCCTGTCCCTACCAAGGGCCTTCATTTTCATGGTGACATCCATTTGGGCAGAGTAACAAACTCACAAACTCTTTAAATTTTTGTTTTAATAAGAGCAACTCTTCTGGGTCTCACTCTAGTGGCAAAAAGTCACCTCTATGAGTGTATACTTTCTTTTCTTTTTCTCTTCTCTTTACTTGATTTTACTTATTTTTGCTAATTTTCTGAGATAGGTCTCATGTGTCTCAGGCTGGCCTTGAACTCACGCTGTAATCAACACTGACCTGATCCTCTCCCTGGGGTTGCCGGCATGTGCAACAACACTCTGTTTTATACAGCACTGCAGATCAGGCCCAGAATTTCATGCATGCTAGGTCAACGTCTAGTAACAGAGACCCCAAGACTGCATTATTTCCACAAACTGATTTGTTCTTACTGTAATTCTGACTGATGCCTGATTTATTCTCATCTGGATCTCTTCCCAGGACTTCTAGAAGAACTTCATTGGCTTCTTTTTCCCTGCAACTGTGCCACACACATGTAAGCTGCAGGTCAATATTTAATATGTAAGATGTAAATGTAGACTCTGTCCACAGAATTCATTACAAATCCTTATCTGATACCCATGATCCTCAGCAATGGGTTCAGTATCAGTTTTCTCCTCTTCTTCTTCCTCCCTGTAATTAATCATTCATTCATTTAGTCACTCACTCAAACATATTGTATTTGTTTAGAATTATGCATTCATCATCTGTTAGGTATTAGAAGTAATGATGGCCAACCCAGGTGGAGTCTAAGCAGGGCATGCCTATGCATGACCCCCGGTGGGAAAACATGAGCAATGTCTGGAAGGTGACCTATGGATCTCTGTAGTGGAAGCAGAGAGACAAAAAGTAGATGCTACATTTGGGAAGCGAAGCAGAATGTAAACTGGATGTGATCTTGTGGAGTTCCATAACAGATTCCGTATCTTTAGCACTGCAAGACGCTTCATCGCTGGGCAGTTCTATCTCTGCGTTCTGTCCATCTGTCTGCTTAAATCATAACCACTTCTTCTAATGCCAAATTCACCTCCTCTTTTGATTTGTAATGCTGGGGTTGGACAGTGGCTTGTTCGTGGTATATGAGTGCTCTGCCACTGAGCCTGTTTCCAGTCCTTTCTCTTCCTTGGACAAGACCCCCCTCTCTGTAAAGCATGTAGAGCTGGTATTTCAGTCTATGATGTCACTTTCTCTTCTACATGTTAGAGCCCTAATGTCCAGTGTGGCAGCTGCTAGCCATATGTGGCCACTGAGCCTCTAAAGAGTAGCTGCTCTGACCTGGGGTGTGCTTCAGTGCTAAAATAGCAATCAGGCTTCAAAGATGCAGCACAAATAAAATGAATAATTTATTTAGCACAAAACTCTAAACTATTAAAAATTAAATTAAATTAACATAAAATATGCTGTTAACAATTTTACCTGGATAAATTTTAGAATTTGTATTTTAGAATGTTAATTTGGGAGTATATTGGATTGAGTAAATTATTTTACTGAAATAAATTTCCTGTTGGCCCTGGTGGCCCACACCTTTCTCCCAGTACTCAGGAAGCAGGGGTGGGCAGATCTCTGTGAATTTAAGGGCCAGCCTGGTCTAGACATGAAATTCCAGGTCAGCTAGGGCTTTACATAATAAAACTCTTTCTCAAAAAAAATTTTTTTAATTCATTATTTTAATTTTCCCATTTACTTTATGGAGCTAGAGTTTTCCTGCCTGGCCCACAGTCAGGACAAATCTCTCTCACCCACCAGTCCAGCAGCTGCTCAGACCCGACCAAGTAAACACAGAGATTTATATTGCTTACAAACTGTATGGCCATGGTAGGCTTCTTGTTATCTAGTCCTTATATCTTAAATTAACACATTTCTATTAGTCTATAAGTTGCCATGTGGCTCATGGCTTACGGGTAACTTACATCTCACTTGTCATGGCGGTGGCTGGCAGTGCCTCTCCGACTCAGCCTTCCTGTTCCCAGAATTCTCTTCTCTGCTTGTCCCGCCTATACTTCCTGCCTGGCTACTGGCCAATCAGTGTTTTATTTATCAACCAATCAGAGCAATACACATTTAACATACAGAACATCCCACAGGAACTTCATTCAGTGCAAAATGTTTAAAATGACTTCTGAGCTTCACACGCTAGTTAGTCTATGAGAAGCATGATGCTAGCTAGACTTTTCAGTAGCAAATATGTGTGTTCAACTGTTCATCTACCCAGTCCTCCGAGGACTACTCCTTTGTCCGTGGTAAAGACGGAGCGCTGTTTGTATCCATTGACGTTCTCTGAAAGTTTTCTAGAACAGTACTTGGCAGTTTTAATACTTTGCCTTCTTTCCTCCTAAAACACATAGCCAGAGCTGCACAGTGAAAATCAGACAGAGCGGCGCAGTCTTCTCCCCAGGCAGGGACGGCTGAGGGTGCGCGACATGTGGAGTGGCCGCACAGGCAGGTGTCTGTTCGGAAACAAGAGCTCTTATGGCAGGATGTTAAAGCAACATCAGGACAAGAGGATCTTTGTGGCTTCACACGGGGTCTGTGGAAAAACTCAGAGGTTAAAGTTGAAACGAAATCCACATTCAAAGGGCCTTTGTAGTCACTGTGGGTCCTGCTTAAGCCAACGCTGACAACAGGGCTTATGGGTGAGGAAATAAAATGTGGTTTTCTTACTAATGGAAACTTCCTTAGTGTTGGCTTGGTCAGCTTTAATGATGAGACACCAAGGACAATTACTAAGAGCACAGAAAGCGGGCTGGAGGGGTGGCTCAGCGGTTAAGAGCACTGACTGGCTGCTCTTCCAGAGGACCCGAGTTCAATTCCCAGCACCTACCTGTCTAACAACTGTCCGTAACCCCAAGATCTAATACCCTCACACAGACATGCGTGCAGACAAAGCGCCAATGCACATAAAATAAAATAATTATTTAAAAAAAAAAAAGAGTACAGGACCAGAGAGACTGCTGAATGGGTAAAGTACTTGTCACATCTGAGGACCATAGTTCAGTCTCTCAGCCCCACGTGGTGGAAGGAGAGAACCACCGACTCCTGTAAGCTGTCCTCTGACCTCCACATGCACACTATGTGGGTGTGTGTGTGTGTGTGTGTGTGTGTGTGTGTGTGTGTGTACATGCATACATGCATAAAATAAATAAATGGAAAAACAAAGAGTACAGAAATCATAGCTTAGAAACCAAAATTGGGTCCTGTGGACAGTGCCAAATCCACCAAGCTTTTATGGTATGAAAGAAGAAAAAATGCTTAGTGTTTCCCAACAGCCCGTCTGTCTTTTTATGAGTTCCTTCCCTTTGAGGTTAGTGATTGCCCTCTGGCCCATTCAATCGGTCCTGTCTCTGTGCCCCGGATGACTCTCCTTTTTGCATAAGGGACTTTGAAGCTGACCTTCTGAAGCTCTTCCCACAAAATCTTAGATGTGTCTCTTCGCCACTTAACAGAACCTAATTTCAAGGTTCGTAGGTTTTACTCCAGAAAGCGGGATTTGGTTTTAGATGACTTCTTTCTGCTGGCTCATTTTCTACTTCTTTCTCACATGGTGACTTCTGCCTCCACCAGACCTGCTTGTTCTTTGTCAGCTGTAAGACAAATTGCTAAACGGTCTTATTAATAAAAAAAAAAACATGGAGCCAGATATTGGGGTGAAAACAGAGAGATCAGGGGAATAGGACAGGCCACAGCCAACCTCACCTTACCAAGCCTCAACTTCCAGAGAGAGCCACTTCCTGTATAATCACACCTATGTCCTTTCCTTGCCCTGCCATCTCACTCCCTCTCTCTGCCCAGCTACATCACTTCCTCTTTCTGCCCAGCTCTATCACTTCCTGTCTGTACAGGACCTCCAGATCTCTATGGTTAACTAGCACAGGGATTTAAAGCATGTGCTACCACGCCTAGCTCTGTCTCAGGGTGGCCTTGAACTCATAGAGATCTGGATGAATCTCTGCTTCCCGAATGCTAGGATTAAAGGTGTGTGCTGCTACCGCCTGACCTCTATGTTTAATATAGTGGTTGGCTTTTTCCTCTGATCTCCACGCAAGCTTTATTTACTAGAGCACAAATAAAATATCAGCACAGTCAGCCTCTGCGCTGACTACCAAAGGGCTCAGCTGAGTGACTATCAGCAGACCTAAAGGGTTCTCAGAAAGCCATGATTCTCAGAAAGCCCAAGTTCCCACATTGGAAACAATCTCCACATTCCCTGACAATCAATATACTTGGAGACAGCATCTTTGAGAACAGCTAGAGCTGTGGTTCTCAACTTTCCTAATATTGTCACCCTTTAATACAGTTCCTTGTGTTTGGTGATACTGCCCCCCAACCATAAAAATTATTTTGTTGCTTCTTCCTAACTGTAATTTTGCTACTGTTGTGAATCGAAAAGTAAATCTCTCATATTCGACTCATGCCCCCCCAGGGGTCGTGACCCACATGCTGAGAACCAATGAGCTAGAGCCTCCAAGGATGTCAAACAGGCACCAGCCAGGTTGGCTGTGCACAGCAACACTACAGGGATGATGTCAGAGACCCAGAGGAGGTTAACTGGTACAAATATTAACACACACCCATATGGGATCTGTGGGGATAACGGTCAGGCAGGATTTGAACTGACCTCCTTTTACCAGTTGGCATCCCAGGTCTGAGACACATTCAAAGGAGTTAATCAGATTAGGACATAGTCATCTGACAACTTAGCCCTGTGGGAAAGAGAGAAAAGAAGTTCAGTTGGGGAAAAAGGTTATCAGAACTGCAAAAAAAAAAAAAAAAAAAAAATCCAAACCAAAACTGGGTTTCAGTTGAACAGGGAGGGGCCGAGACACAGACTGGAGCCACGGGGACCAAGGAAAGACTACTTGGTGGCTTTCCAAGGTGTGGTCCCTTCCCCAGGAAGTATCACAGAAATGAAATTCTGAGCTCTGACCCCACCTACTGAACTGGAAATTCTGGTGATGGGTCCAGCCCGGATTCAGCATGCTTGTCCCGTGATTCTGATGCAGGCTTAGTTGTTTCGTTTTCTACTAACCCCTGTATCTCCAGGGAAGGCTTATGTTTGAGAACCAGTGACCTTGTAGATATTGAGAGCACTAAAGGTAGTCTACGAAGTGGTAAAAAGTCTGTCAGGGCACTGTCCATAGGACCAGGACCACGGGAGTCCCTCTAGACTTCATTTATATAATGCCTTCTTCTCCTTCCACCCTACCCATGTATGGTAGCGTCCATCAGTCTTATAAACCTTGTAGGAGGACCCAAGACCTGTAGGCCATGTCTCCTCAAAGGCCCTATCTCTAAGGCCATGCTCCCAGTGTCTCCTGGGATTTCCCAATGTAACTGCCACAAGCCAGTTTCCAAGGCTCATCCAATCGTGCTGACCATGAATGCTATTTTGGGGCAGAGCTGGGGTGGTAGATTAGGCCCTTGGCAATAGGGTGCAGTTGCATGGCCATTTAGGATCTCTACTGGTACTGTTGGCTGTACCTGAAATATCAGGGGCAAGTCAGGGTCCCAGTTCCAATAGCTTCTGATAGCTGAGAAAGAAGTAGGTTGTTTCTCTTTGCTATCTCCTGGTCTTTGAGTTGGGCTCTGTGGCTCATGAATGGATGTAATCTTAAGACTCTGGAGGTGGAGGCAGGAGGATGTGAGTTAGTGGCTAATCCAGACTACCTATCAAGACCCTGTCTCAAGGAGAAATTCTATGAATATTGACACTGCTGTTCTGTAGAAAGAGCAATTTGTATTGTCCTGTTTACCTACTTATATGTTTTAACATGGGTTGATCTGTGTAGTCAGGAATCTTAAGATATGGATTCTTTTGTAGGCTATTCTGTGGGAGATTGTGGAACAAGGCGTGAAAACTCGTGTTAACTAGATTAATGTCAGTGAATTTGTATCTTAGAATAACCCCAACATCCAAACCAACAAGCTTAACCTTTTTTGTTTGTTTGTTTGTTCATTTTTTTGTTTTTCGAGACAGGGTTTCTCTGTGTAGTTTTGGTGCCTGTCCTTGATCTCACTCTGTAGACCAGGCTGGCCTCGAACTCACAGAGATCCACCTGCCTCTGCCTCCTGAGTGCTGGGATTGAAGGTGTGCACCACCACCGCCCAGCAAGCTTAACCTTCTAATCAGCAGCTAAAAATATTTTTACAGCAACATAGCTCTGGAAAATACTAAGTTTGTTAAAAATGTCTTTATCTCCAGGCAGGTGGGAAAGAGCAGATAGCTAAGAATATTATGAAGATTTTTAAGAGCTGAAAAATGATGAAAATATATTCAAACCCAAGCTTTAGCTCTCTTCAGAGTGATGCAAAATAGCACCTTTCCCTTTTTAGAAATTCATTTTAACAACATTTAAAAGTCTGCATCTCACTGAGTTAATATAATTGTATATAATTTAATGAAATAAAAGAAAGTAGAACAAGATTACATTAACCAGTACCAGAACACACACAATATCCTTCAAGGTGACTAGACCCAGGGAATTAAAACATGCATAATTTCCATCTAAGTATTAATGATTCGAGTTAAAAGGTGTCTCATTTCAAATAAGGAAATCCATTATTTTCATCTCCAGTGGCAAGGGATTATTATTATTATTATGTTGTAATTATGTTTTATATTGGCTCCATATTTCAGTCAGAGTTGCTGTACAGGAGGGAAAAAAACTGTAGCAAGTAGTCCTATGTAGTGGGCACTACAGAACATAATGCTCAGGGAAGAAAGACCCCCTAAAACCAGGAGCATGTGCCTGCTTCTTGGCATGCAGACTAGGGGTACATGCACATACATGCAATATTTTTTTTCCCACAGGAATTCACCTCTCAGCTTTGAAGTTATTTTTCTTAAGATTCACTCAGTGGTTTTATAAGATGAAAAGATAATTCACACTATTTGTAGATTTCAAAGATGTTTTAAAAAAAATCTATTTTTCAAGACAGGAGTGATGGTTCATTCCTACAAACACAGCATCCGGGCACTCAGGAGGCTGAGACAAAAGGAAGACATTTTTGAGGTTAGTCTGGAATGAGAGCCCGCCTCAAATAAAACGTCACACTAGGCTTGATGGTCCAGCCTGTAATCTCAGCACTAGGGAGGTGGAAGCAGGAGGGCTGGAAATTCGAGGTCTTTTTCTGCTATACATGACGTCCAACACCAGTTTTTGGTATCAGCATCCCTGGGGCAGAAGGCAGGGGAGATCTTGATTGTATGCCCATGTGATAAAGAGTCTGTTTTTCTGGATATCCTTCCACAGGAAAAAATGTGAAACTGGTTCAGGACTAAAGGCATTTGCCCGAGTAGGATTTTGTCTAGTTTGGAAAGAAAAACATTGGCAGAGGACTAGAGAGATGGCTCAGTGGTGAAGAGCGTTTGAAGCTCTCCCAGAGGACCCAGGTTCTATCCCCTACCCCAATGGCGGTACACAACCATTTGTAACAGAGGAGCTGATGTCCTTTTGTGGCCTCTACAGGCACCCGGGCATGCATGCGGTACACAGACGTGCATACAGGCAAAACATTAATATACATAATTCTTTTTTAATTTAAGAAAGAAAAACATTGGCGGAAAGTTTACAAACTTGCTAACCATATCAAAGTCTTGATCTGCTACAGAGTGGTTGGACCCATACAGAAAAGCCTCAGCTTTATAGTCTACAGGATGAGAGCCGAGTGAGCAGCTGGACTAGCTGCACATGTGTCTAAGAGCTTCCACAGATCATATTGGGTTATTACATTTTATATTTATATAGGCTATGACAAAGTTCTAGGGGTAAGGGTTATAAGAGCAAATAAAATCCAAAGAGCTATAAAAGGGCTATAAGGAAGGGATTCAGTTAATGCCTGGAATCAAAACGGCATGACTTTGACACTTCAGAGAGTTGAGGATTGTCAGCAGTCCTCTTTGATGTGGGCTCTGCAAAGCAGCTGCCTTCTTTATAAGAAGCCTCCCTTTAGCTTAGGTATATGGAAAGCCGATATATGTCTTCTCATGCCCGCCATCTTCCACATCATCCTCCACATTATCCCTCTGGGTTCTCCATTCTCCACACCATCGTCCACTTCATCCTCCTGTGCTCTCCACCCTCCACATCATCCTCCACATCATCCTCTACATCATCCTCCTCCTGTGCCCTCCATCCTCCACATCATCCTCCTTCGCTCTCCACCCTCCACATCATCCTCCACATCATCCTCTACATCCTCTTCCTGTGCTCTCCACCCCCCACATGCTCCTCTGCATCCTCCTCCCATGCTTCCACCCTCCACATCTTCTACCCACATCCTCCTCCTGTGCCCTCCATCCTCCACATCATCCCCCTGTGCCCTCCATCCTCCACATCATCCTCCTTCGCTCTCCACCCTCCACATCATTTTTCACAGCACAGCTGATCAATACTGGAAAACTGTGACCCTAGTCTTTCCAACTTCCTAATTATCCTTGTCCTTGTTTGATCTCTGTGTCTGTAGGGTTCTTTGTAGATGTAACAGTCTTATTAAATAAGAAACACAGAGCCAAATGCAGAGTTAAAAGCCCAAGAGGTCAGAGCAGTAGCTAAGAGCTGAGACTAAAACCCTTTCTTACCCTTTGCTGCCGCTGCTGTCCTTCCCCTGAGAAAGAGGCCTACTTCCTGTGTGTCTGTCTTTTTATTGACTTTCTATTCTGCCTTCTTATTGGTTGTAAACCCAACCACATGACCTCCTCGTCACTGCCTGTCTATACAGACCTCTAGGTCTCTATGGTTGGTATTGAGATTAAAGGCGTGTGTCTCCATGCTGGCTGTATCCTTGAACACACAGAGATCTGCCTGTCATGTGATCGGGATTAAAGGTGTGCACCACCACCACACAGCTTCTGCTATGGCTTGCTATTAGCTCTGACCTCCAGGCAACTTTATTTATTAACATACAAATAAAATCACATTTCAGCACAAATAAAATATCGCCATAGTTCTCTAGAGAAATGTAACTGTTAGGGGGGGAGATATAAAGAGGGAATCTGGACATGTTGCTGGTAGATTATCAAGTCTGGAACCAGCAGGGCAGGATGGATATTGATGCCTGATATTGAGGAAGGATTCTTTCTCAAGGATATCTCAATTTTGATTGTCAGGTCTTTTAAATGTAAAATGAAGCCCACCCTGATAATTAAAGAAAAACACATCTAACATGGACTGATTATAGATATTAACGACACCACAGATACCTTCTGTCTCAGTTATTATTTGATTGTTGTGAAGAGACACCATGACAAAGGCAACTCTTACAAAAGAAAACATTTAATTGAGACTTGCTTACAGTTTCAGAAGGTTAGTCCATTGTCATCCTGGCTGGGAGCATAGTGGCAGGCAGGCACTGGAACAGTAGCTGAGAGCTGCATCCTGATCCATACGAAGCAGGCTGAGAGAGACAGAAACTGGGCTGGTGCAAGCTTTTGAAACCTCAAAGCCGACCCCCAGTGACACACCTTCTCCAACAAGGCCGCATCTTCTCCAATAGGACCACACCCCCTAATCCTTCCCAAACAGTTCACTAACTGGGGACTAAGCATGCAAAATTATGTGCCTATGGGGGCCATTCTCATTCAAGCTACCACACCTTCCCAGCAATCCATGACCTTGTGAAGCTGACACACTTACCACCCTTTATAATTTTTCTCTAAGCTGGGCATGGCGGTACACACCTGTGATCCCAGCACTCAGGAGGTGGTGGAGGCAGGAGGATCATCATGAGTTTGAGGCCAACTTGGGTTAATGTAGGAGAGTTGAAGGCTGGCCTGGGCTGAGCACTCACTCATCGCCTCAAAAATATTGAGGGCAAGGGAATGTGGCTCACTGACAAAATACTTGCAAGGCTCTGAGTTCCGTCTCCCCTCTGCCAGTACTACAGAAATACTAAATACTTCCATAAATACGATGGATCTGATCTACACTCAAGGAACGTGGAATACAGATAGAGACAAGATGAAATGCTAACCATGGGTACAAACCTTGTTCAGTAGACTAGCCAGTCTTTGAAGGTAAGAAAGCAAGGAAGTAATAGGGTCAAAACTGTGTCTTGGGAAGGCAGATCTGGGAGCAAGGTGGATTGTGGGTTGGAAAGGGACAAAAGGAAGAAGTGAGCATGAAGTCAACATGTTTAGCCATCACTTACGATGATGCCCTGGTGAGCTCATCTTCATGGGACTTCATGGGACTGTGAGAGGCGCTCCCGTGTCCATCACTTGCTGACCAACAGACTTCTTTGTTCTGTTATGACATAGGTCTCATGTTTCCCAGGCTGGCCTCAAACTCACTATATAGCCGAGGCTGCCCTTCAATTCCTAATCCTCTTGCCTCTACTTGCTCAAGGTCTAGAAGTACAGAGAGGTTCCATACAGCCCGACTAATAGTAGGTAGCATTTCCTTAAGCATGTCAGTATTTCCAGTCTTTGGCTTTCATTAATATTTTTATTTTTATTCTACTACTGATTAGTGACGTTACTAGACAAAGTGTTTACAGGTAAAAAAATCTACTCTACCCAAGAACTTTTATTTCACATTTCCAAAATATCCTTCCTTATCTTTCCACTAGTTAATACTAACTTTCTCTGTACTCAGATCATTTGCTTTTAGACAAAGCGTTGGTTCTCACAAGTGCTTATTTTATTAACACTGGATATTGGCGAATGATTTAAAACAAAAACACCCCTTTGTCCATTGTCCAAGCACAGTAGCACATGCCTATAATCCCAGCTCTTGGGAGGCAGAAACAGAGGGACCAGGAGTTCAATGTCATCTTCCACTACATACGGAGCTTGAGACCAGTCTGCATAATAGAGTTTCTGTTTTAAAAAAAAAAGAAAGAAAGAAAGAAATCAACACACAAATAAACAAAGCCATTGTTATCTTTTGGTACTATTTCCCATGTAATTTCATTACTGTACCTAGCAACATCAAGGTCTGAATTTTAAAATGCACACTCTAGATCTGGGCATGGAAGGGATTCTGCCTCTCACTGTTTCTCATTAGGTATACCTTTATCTTCCGCCTTTCCACGTGCCCAAGGATATGGCTGCTACCATCCCCTCAGGGTACCTCTTCATAGTCTAAGTGGTGCCTATGTGCAATGTGAGGGGTGGGAAAAATGGAGAAGTATTGTGAAGTCCAGGCCAGCCAAGACTATAAAGTGAATATGCTACGTTCAGGGCTAGCCTGGGATACACAGGGACCGTCTGTCTCCAAGCAACACACACACACACACACACACACACACACACACACACACACACACACGAGAGAGAGAGAGAGAGAGAGAGAGAGAGAGAGAGAGAGAGAGAGAGAGAGAGAGAATTTATTACTTACTCTTCTCCCAATCCAGTTTCAGTGATATATATATATATATCACAGAGGGCCTGTCTGGTTCTGTTTGGGCTGCATGCCAACACTTGGAGTGACCAGCCTGGCCACTGTCATGGAGTGGAGTTTCGTGAATGTTTTCGCTTAATTCACATAGTTATCCCGGCGGTCAGGTATCCTAACTAAGTGCTGACTTTGACCAAGTTTATCGTACTAGGAAGAGCAGTTCCCGAGTACGAAAGGAGGAGATGGGGTGGGCTTGTTTTTATCAGGCTGAGTATGGTGGAGCACGCCTGGAATTTCCCCACTGGGGATGCTGAGGCAGGCCAGTCTGAGCTTCAGAAGGAGACCTTGTTTTTATTAAGAAAGAATATCACTAACTATGCAGGCGCACGTGTGCCTCTGTGTGTGTGTGTGTGTGTGTGTGTGTGTGTGTGTGTGTGTGTGTCAAAGTGAGTGGGGGGATTGGAGGAGGTACCGGGATGCTAAAAAACAAAATAATGAATGTTCCCAATGCTAGGTTTCCCCAACAAAGCTAAGCGAGTGTTTACATTTTCCTTGCCAGATTGCCATATAGTGATGACAGCATCTGCTAATACACATTTGTGTGTAGCCTCGTAGCGGATTTATTTCACTTTATAGTGGAAGATGGGCGATGAGTATTAATGGTCAGAAGCAGACATGAACCACTGTTCCCGGCCACATTTTCTATCAACTTCTCACCTATCGGAAGGCTCATTGTTTTCTTCTTGGGTTGAATAGGGTCATGTAAATGTAACATGTTAAATGCTCGCTCAGGGATGATAGGTCCATTCTTTTATCTATTTTTTTTTTAAATAAATCAATTTCTGCTGCCCAGTATGGATATCCATTAGCAGAAAGGGCCAGATCTTAAAAGGTAGGCTATTCTGGGAAATGGGATCTTTCTTTGATTCTGACCCCTTGACTCTATAATTATTACAATTATTTAGATGCCACTGACTTGAAAAATCCCTCCTTTTTTTTTCTTTCTCTTTCCATTCACACAGATTTGTGTTAACAGTCATATCCCTCTGTGGATTTTCCTTTTTGTTTGTTTGTTGTTATGAGATTTTGTTTGTTTGTTTTTGAAGTTGGTTTTGTTTTGTTTTATGTAGGATTGTGGTGTTTCAATCCTGTATCCCAGACTAGCCTCGAAGTCACTACATACCAGAGGATGATCTTTTTTATTTGATTTCATTATTTTCTCTCCTAGCCAGTTTCAGCTGTCAGCCGGAAGTTATCTGAGGGAGTCTCAATTGAGGGATTGCCTCCATCAGACTGGCCTGTGAGCATGTCCACGGAGCATCTTCTTGATTGCTAATTGATGTAGGAAGACTCAGCCCACTATGGGTAGTGTCATCCCCTGGGCGTGTGAGCCTGGGCTGTATCAGAAATGTAGCTGTGGTCACAGTTACTGAGCTAAACCACACTGTGGGGTGCAGAGGACTTTTACCTTCTGGTCTTCATGCCCCACCTCCCAAGTGCTGAGTTCCTCGGCTTGCCCCACCATACCTGATGTATGTGGTATTGGGGTATTGAACCCAGGACCTTATGCATGCTGAGTAAGCACTTTATCCACTAAGTTATATTCCCAACCCTGACCTTGAACTTCTGATCATTGTCCTGCTGGGCATAACAGGCCTGTGCAACCACTAAGCATAGTGAATTTTCCACTTTCAAAAATTTCCATAGTATCTTTGAACAGCTGTGCCGTTTGGAATACAGACACCTGTCTTCTGCCTCCCAACTCTTGGACATAGTAGGGATTCAATCGCTATTTTTTTTTTTTTTTTGGTCGTTTTTACTCCCTTGCTTGCTTTCAGGGAACAATTAAATCTCACCATTTCTTCATTTATAAAACATGAAGCACGGAGAAAAAAAATAGAATACAGAAATAGAAACCATTACCAAGACAGCACCGGGATAATTTGGGGGAAGCTGTTTTGGTATCAAACCGAAACTGAGTGTGTGCGCTGTTTGTCTAAGGACTCCAGAACTGAGCAGAACTGTCAGAGAGAGGCGGCGAGGCCTCTGGGTGTTAATCTTCTTCCCTTTTATTTACCACTCTCAATTTATTAAGCAATGTACACAGTTCTAATAAGGAGACGTTCATTTGGTCTTGATCTTTGCAATTGAAATGGCATTTCTAACAGCTTCCCCTAAGAAGATGATTTTTAAAACCTATTGGATTTTTTTTTCTTAAGTAAGCTTAATGGAAGAAATTCAGAGTTGTAGAAGAATGTGATGGGGAAGCCAGGCAGGGAGAAAATGTCCTGGGTAGGGCAAATGTCCTTTGATCATGCATTCGCTCAACAAATTTAGGCTGAGTGCTATGCACCCTAGACATAGGGAGATCAAAATCGTATGAGCATTACTCCAGTGAATAGTCTCCTCCTTGATGTGGCCAGGAGGATCTGCAAGGACTCCCTGCACCGTGCCCTCCATGTTATGCATATTTACACTGAGAACATTTCAGAAGCGGCAAGGGTCTTGCTCAGGGCCATTACAAAGCTAGAGCTAGAATCCAATTCTCTTTTAATTCTTATTTTACATGAATGATGTTTAATCCATATACCATGTGAGTGCCTAGTGTCTGAAAAGAGGGCATGGGATCCCCTAGATCTGGAGTTACAGATGGTCATGAACTGCTTTGTGGGTGCTGGGATTTGAACTTGAGTCCTCTCTGCGGGAGAGCAGCAAGTGCTCTGAACCACGGAGTGGTATCTCCAGCCCCTGGAATTCAATTCAGTTTATCACCGTAGAACATCTTTTTGGTTTGTTTGTTTGTTTGTTTTCTTTGCTGTGGCTGTTTCATTGGTTTTGTTGTGTTTTGGTTTGGCTTTGTTTTGGGAGGGGGGAAGAGTAGTGTGTGTTTGTTTGTTTGTTTGTTTGTTTGTTTGTTTTTCTGACAGAGTTTCTCTGTGTAGCCCTGGATGTCCTGGAACTTGTTCTGTAGACCAGGCTGGCCTCGAACTCAGAGACTGGCCTGCCTCTGCCTCCTTACTGCTTGGCTAAAGGTGTGCACCACCACACCCAGATCAATGTTTCCTTGTTATTTTGAGACAAGGTCTTAGTCTAGCCTTATCTCAAATGTTCAGGCTAGCCTTGAACTTCTGATGCTCCGGTCTTGGCTTCCCAAGTGCCAGGATTATAGGGACTTACCACCACAGCTGCTTTAGGTGGTACTGGGAGTCCAACCTGGGGCATTATGCGTGCTAGGCAAGCACTCTGTCAACTGAGTTACACCCCCAAATATACCTGAATTTTTAAAGGTCCCTTGGAATGTCCAGGTGTGGGGGTGCCTAAAGAAAAGCCTAAAACTCTGTTGAAGACGATGCTCATTCCCAGGCCTAGACAGGGCCCGCTCTATTTCCTCCGGAGCACAGTGTAAAACCAGCCGAGGTTAGTGACTAAGTATTTCAGTGCCCAAGCCTCCTTGCCAACTTGACCCGCCTACTCCGGTCTTCTCCTAGTACACTCCTCCAAGGTCAGCCCTCCCTCCAAGCACGACTTTATCCACAAAACCGTCTACCCAAGTTAGAAACTGAGTTAAGCTCCGGTCAGGTGGCGACGCTCTTTCCTTGTGAGTATCAACTTAGCGTGAAGGTTGACAGGAAGCAGGCTCGGGAGAGGGCACATAGGAGCTTCGTCAGTGTCCTGCCAGTGGGCACTTGAGGGGCGGCAGTGTGGACATCCTCACAGAACCCACTCACTCAGAGCGCAGACAGACAAATAAAACAATAGGAATGTTGTTGTTTTTTCAGTTCGACGAATAAACACTCAACCCGGTCAAACGATGGTGAGAAACTAGACCATGGATGGCTGTGTGCATGACTGAGTGGAGTTCCCAGGTAGACAGGAGGTGTGTGAGGGAGGACACAAAAGAACTGAAAAAAAAATCAAAGGACATGGGGGAGGGGCTGGGTGCGCCAGGGAGTCTAGAACTCAGTGGACTCGGTACCCCAGACCAGCATATCTAGGTTTTACCGTTGACATGGGTGTTTCTGTTTGTGTGACATCTGTTAGTGAGTCACAATGTCAGTTCAGCTGACGGCAATCAGTATTTTAGAAGGGTGGCTTGAGCAGGGAATGGCAGTGACTTTCTTACTAAAAAAAAATTTTTTTTCAAGGTACTTGGCATGGTAGACAAGCAACCGTTTCAGTTACAACTGCATAAACTTTCTTCTAGTGCATCATTCCCTACAAAGTGGGTTTGAGAGGCTGAGCCAGTGGGTAAAGTGGTTGCCACACCATGTGCCGAACCCGAGTTCAGATCCTCAGACTTCAAGCTGAACACAGCTGTGTACATCTGTAACCCCAGCACTCCAACGGAGAGAGAGGAGGCTTACACGGAGACTCACCTCGTCAGAAGCTCATGGACCAGCCAGGCTTGGGTAGACAGTAGTGAACAAGAGATCCTGTCTCAGATAAGGTGGAAGGTGAGGATCAACCGGGGAGATTGGACCTCTACACATGCACCTCATGCATATGGATAGATAGATAGATAGATAGATAGATAGATAGATAGATAGATATAGATATAGATAGATAGATAGAGATAGATAGATAGATAGATAGATAGAGATAGATAGATAGATAGATAGATAGATAGATAGATAGATAGATAGATAGATTTGAAACCAAACCAAACAACAAAACCCAGTGTGAACGCTAATACTGCCAGCCCTGGCTAGTGGCAAGATAACCTTTTGCATTTGGATAGACGCTAAGGTTATATGGAGCAGAACAGATTCAAGCTGCCATCTCAGGATAGCATTAGGAACCCAGAAGAAAGACAGACAGTGCTACTGTAAGTGGTACCTGGATGAGAGAACAGAGACTTGAGAAGCCACCGATAGCGTGGATGACTCATTCTGCGTTGCATTCCCGTCTTCTGGCTTCTGTTTGGACCTTATCTCTATTCTAGCTTTTCTGACTCAGTTGCCTGCATTCTCCCTAAGCCTGTCCTTCCTACCACATCAAAAAGACATCTAATAATCCTGTTCTCCTGCTCCAGACACTTCAGAGGCACCTAGCTGCCTCATGACTCATGCTCGCTATCTATCTTTAGTTCCTATCTCTCCATTTAAAAAAGCAAAACAAAACAGACCCGGGAGGAGAGACAGCCGGGCAGGTAAAGGCACTTGGGGCTGGAGTCTGATAACCTGAGTTCAGTCCCCAGGACCCACAGGGTAGAAGGAGAGAACCAACTCCTCCGACCTCCATTATAACAAGCCACGACACGAGCACACCCACACACATACACACAATAAATAAATGTGATATGAAAAATAAGGAAAAGAAAGCAAACAAGGAGATGGATTCGTTTTGACTTTCCTTTCTTGGACTTGTCTTTCAAACACCCCATATCGATCCCTGCCTCTCCTGACCCTGTACTGGAAATACTTTTCCGTTCTTTTCTCATGTTGTTTTACTTAAAGATCTAGTGGAATCATCTCTTCTAAGAGGCCTTCCCTGATTTCTCCCAACTGGGGTGAGATACCTACCAGCATTTCTCCCATGACACCAAATAAAACTCTCATGGAATAAAGCTATAATCATAATTGTGAGTATCAACCACATACCCTGTTCTTCAGGGCGAAGTGTCAGGCTGACTCGGTCATCTCCTTTAACCCTTAGAAAACCCTATGAGATGAGTGCAATTCATTTTCTTAGTCTTACAAAGGTGGAAACTGAGTTCTAAGGATGTCATTGGACTTTCAGACCCATGGACTCTTCTGGAGTTCACGTTTTTTTAAATGTTTGCTGCTTGAGAACACACAGGCTCATGTCAGTCCCCTCTGAAGTGCAGACTGGAATCCTCTCTCTCTTTTTTTATTTTTATTTTTTATTTTTTTTTTTTTTGAGACAGAGTTTCACTGTGCAGTTTTGGAGCCTGTCCTGGATCTCGCTCTGTAGACCAGGCTGGTCTTGAACTCACAGAGATCCGCCTGGCTCTGCCTCCCGAGTGCTGGGATTAAAGGCGTGGACCATCACTGCCCGGCAGCATCCTCTCTTAAAGGTCAACCCATCGTCTCATAACACCAGGATGACAGTCCCTGACATTTGTTGAAATGCCCCCACCCCTTAAAAGAGTCTTTGGAGCTTTTGTTTGTTTTGTGTTTTCCTTACAAGGTCCTGTGCATCCCAGGCTGGCCTGAAACTCGCTGCCAAGCGGTGGCTGGTTTGAACTCCTCACCCTTCTGCTTCAGCCCCCTTCATGTTGGCACAGCCAGGGCACCATGACACCAACTGTTGAACTCTTCAAATGCTGCCAGAGAAAAATGGTCCCAACGGAAAATGGCTAGACTGTGGATGTTCCGATTTACCGCGCTACAGAATCAATGTGCCCTTCCTACAAAAGTAGATGCTTTAAGCTTCATCGTTTGTTTTTGTTACTTTGGTTTGTTACTTTGATTTTGGTTACTTTTGTTACTTCGGTTCGTGCCTGCCGGGTGGGGATGGGTGGGGGGGTGTTGGGGGTGGGGGTGAGAGGGTGGGGGTAGGGTTGTACGACAGGGCCTTGCTTTGCATTTTGGGCTGGCCTCGACTTCCTTACCCCTACTTCCCAAATGCTGAAACCACAGGCTAGTGCCCCCACGCCCACCCGACTTTGCATACCACAGAGGATCGATTGTCCTCATTCAGGATAGTTAAACCAGATTTTTCTGCTTACTGTGGTGCAAAGTGGATGCACATTCAATAGGAACTTGGATTCTTTAACGCTCTGTGTCTTTTGGACTTGGTTGTTGCTTTTTATTTGGGGGACAGGGTCTCACTGTGAAGCTCAGGCTGGCCTAGAACTTGCTACGTATACCTGGCCGCCCCCAGAACTCACAATCAATATGCCTCAGCCTCAAAAGTACTGAAATTAAAGAAATGAACCACTGCACCTGGCAGGCTATATCTAACTTGCCCTTTGGGCCTTTTCCTGGGCCTGCACACATTGTAGGTTCCTCCATGTGGTGATGTTGAAATGCTGAAGCCACAACTTTTCCCATAATCACAAAGGGAGTGACCAATACAGCACATCAGCCTCCCTTGCTGAGCTCTGGTGTGCTTTAAGTGCGTTGTCCATTAGTATTATTCTCCACGTGTTTGTGGAAAGTAACTCCCGCTGGAGATCGAGACTCATCTGTGTGGACCAATGAGGCAAGCATAGGAAGTGTCCGTTCGATTTGGCAATGGGAACTCTTGGTATTTTGGTAAAAGATTGTTTCATAGAATGGGGCTCTTTTGGGGTTAGAGAAATAGCTCAGTGGTAGAGAGCTTGCCTAGCAAGCGCAAGGCCCTGGGTTCAGTCCTCAGCTTTGGGGGGGGGGGGGGAGAATGGGGCTCTTTTTTGTCGTGTTTCCCACCTTCGTCCCAGAATTACTAAGTGATTTATCAACATTACTTAATGAATACATTGCAATGGGGGCTAGAGATGTCGCTAAGTTGGTAGAGGGTTTACCTACATCCCTACTTCTGCATAAGGCCAGGCTCAGCAACACATGTTTATAACCCTGTTACTAGGGAAGTAGAGGCAGGAGGATGAGAGGTTCGAGATCTTCCTCAGCTATATAGGGAATTCAAACTCTACCTGAGCTACTACAGACTTTGTCTTAAAAAAAAAATGCACTGGCATGAGAGAGTAGGAGGTTAGGAAATGGAGGTTGTTTTTCCATAAAACTTGGCTACAAAGAGAAAAAGTCATGGTGCTGGGGAGAAAGGGATGCTGGAACAAGGCAGAGTTTGTGGGTGTAAAGGGGCTGTTTTTAGTTTGTTAGCTTTTAGAGATATTGCAAGGACAACGTGTTTACTATGTGAAGAGTCAATGGCCTAGAGGAAGAGAGAGGTTAAAATACTGGAAGAGGAGTTTCTTGGAGGTGATAGGAGAGCAAGTTCCAAAAGCTTGTATCCAGGTGACCGGGGACCAGAAGCCGCGGTTGGTACCCAGGGATTAGCCTAGCATCTCTTCCTTCTTCAGTCTTACTTTCCGATCCCCAAAGCAAATAGCGCACACTGACCCTTAAAGATAGTACTCGGAAATAATTTCCTTTTCTTTCTCTTCTCTTCCTCCTCTACCTTCTCCTCCTCTTCTTCCTCTTCATTTCTTGACCAAGACAGGCTAATTCAAGCGAAAGGATCAGTCCTACAATTTTAAGACACAAGAGACACTTTATCTCCTTTGCAAAAGACTCATTATGGAGTCCCTGAGCTCTGCCTGCCATCGCTCAGTGATGTGATATTTTAGTGGAGGAGGAAGAGGACCTTAAGTTCAAGGCTGTGTTTGGTGTCTAATACTCACAACACACTGTGGCAATGCTAGGGTGGTGCCTTCTGTGAGCTGCAACCCGGAGGAGTGTATAGAGATGTGTCCCTCTTCTTCAAATCTCTTCGCCATAGTCTCTCCCTTACACATCCTCCCGCCAGGCCTGGTGAAATAGGAGATAGACCTTGAGAATTAGAACAGGATGCATGAAAAGGACTGGGAAATCCCAAAGGCATGGGAAGCTGGGGAATTCCAGAGGCCACTCAGTCTTCTCAAGGTGCCTGCTCAGGGCAGGTATGGCTATATAAGGGAAGTAACGGAATGCAGCGTATTTCGGAATGCAGCGTATTTCTTGCCTTGTTAGGGGGTCTTTGCAAAGCTTGTGGACATCCATAAACAAACGTAATTTTCATTAGAAACAGCAGAGCAACTACTATATTATTATTTATAAGTCTTCAGTGCTTATGCTTTAAAAGAGCCTAAGTAGTTAATCTTATCCTTATAGTGCATGGACACAGAAGAACTAGAAAAATCAAACCATGTGGTTTCGTATAAGCAATAAGCAATGCAGATGTTCAGAAAAAAAAAAAGAAAAAGAAAGTTGTGTGATGGGCAGCTGTAGCTGAGGTAAGGAAATCAAGTTCATGTCACTGTATTGTCAGAGCCTAGCAGACTGTGGAATAACTCTGGACACCAAGGTGAGAGACCCACATATTCACTGTAACCTGTCTGTCCTCAGTCGCCTAGCGGGCAAGGAGTTGATATTGGGGGGGGGCGGGGCTTTTTATAATTGCCTGAATATTTTTACTAGAAAAACTGACTTATGTCAGGATTAAAAGGTTTTATCTATTTTTATTTATTTCTTTGTTTTGTTGTTGTTGGGGGATTCAGGGGTGTGGTTAGGTTTTGTTTGTTTGATACAAGCTCTCGCTCTGTAGCCCAGACTGGCCTGGCACTAGCCCAGGGTGGCCCTACACTCCTTGCGATCCTCCTCCCTTAACCTCCCGAGTGCTGGGACCCCCAGTACCACCCAGCCTGGGAGACTTAAGAATTCTTACGGCATTATATAAACAGTAGGCTTTCCGGGATAAAAGGAGGCCGCTCTGAAATCGCAGTTGTTTCCACCTCTGGGCCCCACAGTGTTTGAGAAAGAGGCAGCTCCCCGCCCCACCCCGTCCCCCCAAAACAAAGGGAACCAGGAACCAGCTGGGTTCATACCGAAGTGCGGACGAGCTATCATTTTTCCAAATCAGTTGATATCATTATCGACTAAGCCATTTTCTATGAAGAGTAATATCTGTTTACTGTTACATAATAGGAAAAGGAGCCACAAGTGGAAAATCCCTAAAAGCTGGCCAATCTCATTAATCACACCTGGCAAAGCCTCTAGTCCAGGGGATTATGGCTTCTGGATAGAATTTTTTTTTTTTCAGATAAATTAATAAAACCAAGACAGACTAGATTTAGCCAAGAATTCCGTTTAGCGTTTTACCTAGGCAGCCCAGACTATCTAGCTAGAAGCACGTCTTACTCTAACTCCAGGCTTTAGAGAGAGCTGCTTCCAAAGTCTGGTTCACTTTGGAAATAGCCTCCTCTAAGCCCCCAGTGAGGGAACTCTTGCTTTGTTTGAGACGGGGAGGATGTGTCCCCCCCCCACACACACACACCCCCAGTCTATGTTTGTTTACAATGCTCTTCACAACGGTGGGGGAGTCCTGAATAAGACTAGGCCCAGGTGGCCGCACAGCCAGGGCTGCTTCTGCTTCCGGGCATTCATGTCTCTCGCACAGGCAGCTGCCTGCAGCTCGGAGGCATGGTGGCTAGTCTCTGAGGGTCCCCGAAGCCACTCACAGTCCCTGCTCCTCCCTAGCAATTCAGCTCCGGACCTGAAGGAGCACCAGGGGCGGGCTGTAGCTTGAATCCCCTCAGGGCCTGAGGGATGCTCTCTGCTCAGCAGTTTTCGAGGGCACCTTGCCCAGGCTGGAGAGGGAGCCTTTGCTTGTATACTCACATCTCACACCCCAGCCACTCTCCAGGGATTTCCGAGGCTCAAGTAAACACCATAAACCCTGTCCTTAATTAAGGCCCCATAAAAACCACTTGTGAAGCTACAAAGCTCGTGAAAGTTGTCAGCCAAGTCACAGGGAAGGGACACACTGAAGCCAGGGTAAAGGCTAAAGCTAGACAAAGCCTACACGGTCATCCCCAGTCCTGTTAGAAAACGTCCTGCCATGTCCACTTTCGTGATATTTTTTCTCTGATACTTCTGAAGAAATGGATTGCTTCATTCCCTAGCTACATTCTCTGCAGAGAGTTGACCATACTCTCATTCGCGGTCAGAATGGGTTAATTTGTCAAGAGTGTCTTGGCATCCTGGGCCTTTTTGAAAAGTAACTCCCACACTGCATCCTCCCTGTGCCCCCCCCCCCCCCAGAGTGATTTAAAACACCAGACACTTCTCCTCTGGTCACATGTGCAAAACAGAGGTTTCTCCAAGCCCCAGAGAAAGATGTGTAAAGGTTTCAAGGAAACAAAGCCCAGAAACGCAGGGCAGACACCGCGACATGCACTTCGCAAATAAATCCACAGAAGCCATTGCTCCAGGAAGACTTCAGGACAGCTCTGTGGCTGGCTTTCATCTCAAGTGTGTGTTTGCTGCCTGGATTTCCTCCCTGAAATGCAGGCCTGGGGATGTGCCGATTCTCGGGAAGTCTTTTAGCCACAGTTCTCCTCTTACTGCCCAGCGCTTTCCTTAGGTTGATGGAAAGAGGCCTTCAGCCCGGCTGTGGTGGAGCATGCCTTTAATACCAGCACTTGGGAAGCAGAGCCAGGCGGATGTTTGTGAGTTTGAGGCCAGCCTGGTCTACAGAGCGAGATCCAGGACAGGCACCAAAACTACACGGAGAAACCCTGTCTCGAAAAAAACCAAAAAGAAAAGAAAAAAGAAAGAGGCCTTCAGTCCTCAAAGAGCCCACTCACACTTCCATCCTTCACACTATGCCTTCTATATCAGACTTCACTTATTTTATATTTGAAATAGCATCTCCTCCTAGTAAACAAATAAATGTATGCCTCAAGTTATAATTCAGTGTCCACAGAGGCAAGAGGGGAGATTTACACTTTCGGACTCCAAGAACACTCTTAGTCAGGCCCTACAACTTGTGAATAAAATGGAAGATGGATCTGCTCGCAGCATCCTGTCCCTAGTCACTCCAAAGTTAAACCGATTTGGCAGAAGAGATGGAAAGAAAGCCAGACTAAAAAGATTAATTTTAAATTCAAGTTTGGAAATGAAGCAGCAACTATTACTAGCGTCAAGCTCCAAACTCTCTGAATAGGAATAATAAAAGAATATTTTCCGTCTGAAAGAAAACTTAGTTCTTTCTAGGTTGATCAGAAACACATTGGAGGGTCGGGGATGGAGCTAAATGGTAAGGCATTCGCCCAGCATTCAAGGGGCCACAGATTCAATCTAATCTCTAATGCTGCCTCCAACTCCAAATGCAAAAACCAAATCTGAGACTAGCATCAGGAAGAGAGACTCTATTCTAGTCTTGGAATCGTAGATTAATTTAGACTGCCATTCATGAACCAGGCAGACATTTTCCTTTTGTGATTCTGGGGACTAAACCACACACAAGGTAGTCAAGCACTCTGCCGCTTAGCAGCACCCGTAACCCTTAATGAAACACGTTGGCTTTCTCTCTGTGTGTGTATGCATGATGTGTGTGACTCGGCCTGTGTGCGTGAATGCGGGCACGTGTGTGGCCAAGCGCCCACCCTTGGTAGAGGACATCTTCAGGCGTAAGGTCCCCTCCTTCCGCCTTGCTTGAGACACGGGCTCTTTTTGTTGTCTGCTGTTGCTTCTGACAGGCCAGCTTCTGGGGATTGCCCTGTTTTGACTTCTTATCCCACTAGGACCCCTGGGATGACAGATACATACTACCCATCCACGTTTGCATGGGATCTGGGCATTCAAAGTCTTTGTGCCTTCGAAGGAAGCACTTTGCCCACTGAACCTCCTTCCCAACCCATAATGAATGCTTTTGAGTATACTTACTTATATGCTTATAGTGCCCAGCAGTACGAGAAATACTGACATAAAAAAAAAAAAAACAACATTCTTTTAACATTAGGATAGTAAACTCAAAAAGGTATTTATTTGTTTTTATGTTTTGTTTTTTTTAAATACTTTTGAGACATGATTTTATGTAGCCAAGGTTGACCTTATTAAACTTCCGGTCCTCCGGCCTCCACCTCCTAAGCACTGAGATGATAGGTACGCACGTCGCGCTAAGGCTACAAAAAGGCTATTTTAAACAGATCCTGAGAAAGAATAGAGGGGCTGGGGATGTAGCTCAGTGATGGAGTACTAGTGTATGAAAGGTCATGGTCTGTCCCCCAGCACAAGGAGCAGAGTGAGAAGGTGAGTGTTTGGGGAGGGGCATGAGAGGGGTAAGGGAGAGGAGAGGGAGGGGGAAGCAAAGTAGGGATGAGAGAAACAGGGATAACGGGAGAAAGAGGAGAGAGATAGGACTGCTTTTAGTCAGATGTGGTGATGTCAGATACGCTACCATCCCAGTGCTTGGCCAGCTGAAGCGGGAGTGTCACAGGTTTGAGGCCAGCTGGGGTTGTATAGTAAGGTCTCTCAGAGAGAGGAGCAGGGAAAAGGAAGAGGGGGGTGGGGGTGGAGAAGAGAACAGACACATAAAGAAGCCAAATAAAGATTTGTTTTGTTTTGTTTTGTTTTGTTTTTTGTTTTTCAAGACAGGGTTTCTCTGTGTAGCTTTGCACCTTTCCTGGAACTCACTTGGTAGCCCAGGCTGGCCTCGAACTCACAGAGATCCGCCTGGCTCTGCCTCCCAGTGCTGGGATTAAAGGCGTGCGCCACCACCGCCCGGCAATAAAGATATTTTAAAAACACATATGTAACCAAGTAAAGAGATATGGCTTTAATTGCTTAAGATCTTTGTAAACAGTAAATAAAATTATTCCCTAAGAAATGAAAGTACAGTCCAGAGCAGCAATGATGACGCCATCTGACATTTATAAGGCGGAAAAAAATGTACAGGGCTGTATGCTGTAAGAGGCGAAGAAGAAAACACTCATGATTCTAACAGTGACTACGACTGTGTTTATTACAGTCTAAACATTCTACTGAGAGCATTTCACTGTCACAGACTTTCGACAGGGAAACGAGGTGGGCTCTCAAGTAGCCCAGGCTGGCCTTGAACTGCCTGTAAAGTGGAGACGAGCCTTGAACTTGTTCCCTTGTCTACATCTTCCCGAGTGTTAGAATGACATACATGAACTCATGCTGAGTTTCATCACCACCACCACCGGCCCCAGCTTTTGAGACAGAATTTTACTTTGTAGCTCAGGCCAGTCTTAAACATAGCGTTCCCCTTGCCTCAACCTCCCAAGTCGGGACTGTACGCCCAGCTGAAATGTTCACTTAGAAGCAAGATTTCACCAATCTGCCCATTCTGGCCTGGAACATACTCTGTAGCCCCAGGCTGGCTTTGAACGTTTGATCTTCCTGCCTCAGTTTCTCAAGTAGCAAGGATCATAGGGTTTACCACCAACCCTGGCTACAACTCTGTTTCCCTCCTTTTTATTTTTAAAGACAAGGTCTTATTCTGGCCTTGGCTGGCCTAGAACTCAACTATATAGACTAGGAGAGCCTTGAACTCATAGCAACCCTCTGAACTCTGCCTCTTGAGTACTGAGATTGCAGGTATACACCACCACCCCTTGTCAACAACTTTGCTGAAAAAAAAAATGAGGTTTGATAATAGTGAAATACACACTTCCTTCTTGTCTTTTCCAAGTGCTGCAATTAAAGGTGTGCACCACTGTGCCCAGTAATTTTAAGGTCTTAAAGATTTATTTTTATTTTTTAGTATGTGTTTGTGAGGAGTGGAGAGCATGTGTATGTTAGCGAGGTGCTGGAGGAGGCCCGAGGACCCCCTGGATCTGGAGGTACAGGCGGTTGTGAGATGCTCAATGTGGGAGCTGGGAATTGAGCTCAGGGCTTTTGCAAGAGCAGTACAAGCTCCTACACTTCGGGGTCATCTTTCCAGTGCTACTTCCCGTCTGTTTTCTGCTTCCCATTCTATCAATTCCTAGGGAGGGATAGAGTGCTAAATGCACACACACTATGAAGCCACTGGTCACAATGCCTTCCCCCGCCATGATGGACTGCTTCTGCTTACCCTGTAAGCTAAAATAAACACTTCCCCTTCACAATGCTAATTAAATAAAAATGAAAACATTGTCAGACTGAGGTGCTATAGGTGGTATAGTGATTTCGTAGCCTGCACAAGGCCCTGTGTTCAATTCCCAGGGCTGCAAATAATAATAATAATAGGGTATGATGAAAATGTAAACTTTACAACGTGAGAGGAAGTATCATTATCTTAATCACATCATTGAGGAGATACTTGGGGAGATGAAATGAACAGCCCCAAACTTCCAACTGCTGGAAAATTGCTGTCCAGCATTGACCAGTTAGAACATGTGAGGGCCGGAGAAGTGAGAAGCTATAAGATGAAGTTTCCCTTTTATAAATCTCTATCTCAACAAGTTTCCCACCAGCGTAGCAAATGTGTCTCTCTTCTCTTCCCTTCCGCACTCCTCAGGTACGAAGATGGATCAAGAGCCCCATGGTCAGTGTGGACAAACATCAGAGCCCCAGCCTGAAGTACACTGGCCCTTCTGGGGTGCACCTCCCTCCCGGGGAACCAGACTTTGAGCCCGCTCTCTGTCAATCATGCCTGAGTGACCACACTTTCCAAAGGGGGATGCTCCCGCCTGAGGAGTCCTGTTCCTGGGAAATCCAACCTGGGTGTGAAGTAAGTTCTTAATTTTGCTGAGGGTCTGTTCTGAAAAGACTGGAAACATTTTCCTTGCATTTGCACCTGAGGTGCCATTTTTTAAAAAATGTATATTCATAATGCTTGTAAGGAGGACATAGAACGGTAGATTTGCTAGACTGTTTTTCCCCCCCTCTCTTCCTTTCTTCCTTCAATATGTAACCTTGGCTGGTCTGGAACTTGTTGGCCTCAAATTTACAAGTACTCCTTTTCTGCCTCCGGAGTGCTAGGATGATGGGCCCGCACCATACATCTGCTGTGCTTTCTCCTTTAAAAAGTGTACTTATTGTGTGTGTACACATGCACGCACGTGTGTTTGCCCACACGTATGTGTGTGTGTGTGTGTGTGTGTGTGTGTGTGTGTGTGTGTGTGTGTGTGTGTACATACAAAGGTAGCATGGCACACATGTGGAAATCTCAGTGTGGCTTATACAAGTTTCGTTCTCTCCTTCCATTATGAGGAATGACTGAAGTCATGTCAATGGACTTGACTGAAAGGGCCTTTACCCACAGGGGCCTCCTCTCAGTATTTACCTCAGAACCCGCTATCTACCCACGTGACTGATAGAGCTAGAGATAGAATCCATAGATTAATCGTGGACTTCCACACGAGGCAACAATAAACAGAGGCTTGGAAGGAATTTAAGCTCTTAGGTCCATTCCTTGACTCTTCTTGGGATGAAAGTAAATCAGTCTTTAATTTACAATACATTACCTGGTTCTCAGACCTCACTGACTTTTTCTAAGGTCACTAGCAATCAAGAAGGTATTTGTCAAAATTAAAATATACAGAGTTATGTTCTGTATCCCTTTAGAGATAAAACGGTGAAATAGTTCCTTGAAGAAGCAGCTCTGACCTTTAATTGTTTTGTTATACTTTTATTCATTCACTGTACATACATACATGTCTATATGTACATATGTGCACACATGCTACCAAACATATGTGGAGGTCAGAGGACAACTTGGTAGTTGGTTCCTTACTTCCACCAGTGGGTCATCAGGATTTGTGGCAAGTACCTTTACCTGATGAGCCATCTTGCCTGCCCATCTCTGTTCATTTCTTTTGGGGAGGGGGGGCAGTGAAGGTTTTAAGACAGTTTCTCTGTGTAGCTTTGGAGCCTGTCCTGGAACTCACTCTGTAGACCAGGCTGGCCTTGAACTCACAGAGATCCACCCACCTCTGCCACCTAAGGGCTGGGATTAAAGGCGTGAGCCACCACCGCCCAGCTCAACTCTGTTCATTTTAAAATGAAGTTGTAGTTGGGTGGTGGTGGTGCGTGCATTCCCAGCACTAGGGAGGCAGAGGCAGGTGGAGCTCTGTGAGTTCAAGGCCAGCCTGGTCTACAGAGTGAGATCCAGGTCAGCCAAGGCTATACCAAGAAACACCGTGTCAAAAAGCAAAAATAAATAAAGTGAAGCTGTGTCATAGGAAGACAGAAACTTTGAGGATCACAGGGGAGACAGTGTTGCTTGGTAGAAAAGCAGGCAGGTCATTCTCCTCAAGTCTCCCGTGAGGACTATTTTACATGAATCATTAATTTACCTGTGCAACACGCCCCTGTGAAAATTAAAGTTGTGCATTCTTCTCTTTGAACTACTTTCCTAAGCTGGCCTGGAACTCACACATCTGCCTACCTCTGCCTGTGGGCACTGAAAAGTAAAGGTACCGTGTGGTCACACCCAGCTGGGGTAGGATTTTTTTTTTTTAATCTTTTGTAAATGTAAATTTGCCTCTACCTGCTTTGTAGAGATCTGTATTCCCGTGTCCGCTCTGACCTAGGTCAGTAGATCAACTTAGCCGGAGGACAGCCACGCAAACATCATGTGATAGGCCTAAGTTAAGTCGTTTAAAGTCTCAAATCCTGGAGTGGGAATTTAATGACCTACAAATGAAAATAAACTCCCTTTGATGTGTTCAAAAGATGGAAAAGGAGGTGAGAACGTTTTACATAAAATAAGAAAGCAAAAAATATCTTAAATTCCTTTATGAATAATGGTGTTGGGGTTTGGGTGTTTTGTTTTTCATTTTATTTTATTTTTTTTTCCTGACCTTAAAAAAAAGGAATACATTCTGAACACTACCTTTAATGGCCAGTCACTAAGAGTCATACAGTACTTTATGCCAAGTCTTCCCACAGTCTTGTTGGTGGCCTTTACATGGAAGAAACTGGGGTATTTGTTTAGCCAGGAAATCACCCGAGAATAGCCATATTGTGATGTCATTGGAAACGATATCTAAAGGGGACTGTTTATAAATTAAACAGATCTTTCTGGGGATGAAGCAGGGAAAGGTGATAACATTGCTGGGGAAACTGGTCCTGACTAATTAATGAACACTGGTGGAGCACAGCGTTATGTCTATTGACAGTCACAAAAAAATAGAGACCCAAGGGGGTTTTGGTGGTGGTGGTTGTAGGTGTGTGTGTGTGTGTGTGTGTGTGTGTGTGTGTGTGTGTGTGTGTGTTGAGACAGGGTCTCTCCATGTATCCCTGACTGTTCTGGAACTCACTATGTAGAACAGGCTAGCCTCCAACTAACAGAGATTCACCTGCCTCTGCCTCCCCAGAACATTAAAGCATTAAGGGCCACAACCGGCATCCATGTGTAAGGCCTTGGGTTCAATCCCCAAGACTGAAAAAAAAATGTATATTCTGAATATATGTATAGACAAAGTGGTGGTAGTGCAGTTCTCTTATTAGCTAGCACTTAGGAGGTTTCAGGAGGATCATGAGTTCAAAACCATCTTGCATTCTAGTGAATACCTGTTTCAAATAAATTTATAATAAAACAATTGACTGTGGCTTACGCAGATGTTTGCATATAATAAAAACAAATAATATAAATTATTTGAGGCATGCATGGAACAGTTACAAAATCAGGCCAAAAATTACCTCATGAAACAAAGCTCATCAAATCCCCCCAACACAAACCATGCAATCTGATAAAATTAGAACCTGGGAACAATATGAAAGCTAACCACCTCCTGCAGCTAGTTCTCCCACCTGCAATTCACAATCACACTTCCTATCAGCTCTGAGAGTATAGGAAGTAAAGGAAATCCAAAGCTATTTTAAACAGTTATAATACCACCAAGGAAATATGCATTGAAATCTCCCATTTCTTTCCTTAAAAATAAAAATTTTTTTTTGGCAGTATTAGGGATTGAACCTATGATGTCAGGCTTGCTAGGTGAGTGCTCTATCACTGAGCTATAGCCCTATTTTTTCTTTAACTCATCATATTATCAAGAGTTCACTGATAATATTATGTAGGTAAAAATATTACTAGAAGGAAAACACATTTGATGGTGGAAGAGGCTGTGGTGTCTTCTGCTGTTTAAAATGGTGATGTTGTTTTTTTTGTTTGTTTGTTTGTTTGTTTTTTTTTTTTTTTTTTTTCCGAGACAGGGTTTCTCTGTGTAGCTTTGCGCCTTTCCTGGGACTCACTTGGTAGCCCAGGCTGGCCTCGAACTCACAGAGATCCGCCTGGCTCTGCCTCCCGAGTGCTGGGATTAAAGGCGTGCACCACCACCGCCCGGCGGTGATGTTGTTTTGATTCAGCAAATTGTGGCACCACAATAACCCTAAATACTTGCTCGTGAGACAGTGGTGTCAGATACAATAGTGGAAATGGTACCAAAAAAAAAAATGGAAATATAAGTGGCTAGTAAAATTGTAAACCCATAGGAAATTAATTATGACAAATCCCTGCAGCAGGTAAAAAAGAATGGGCCCAGCTGAGCATGGTGGTGTATACCATAATCCCAGAACTTGAGGGTGGGGTGGAGCAGAAGGATCAGGAGTTCAGGTTTATTAAGGTAATCTTCTTTGGCTGTATAGCAAGTTGAATCTAGCCTAAGATACACGAGATTGTGTCTTAAAGGGAAGAGGGGGTAGGAGGAAGCTGGAATATATTGATATGTCCCAAGGTATATATAGAAGTACAAAAATTAGTTAATGGATTATTTTGTTTGGGTTTGGATTGTTGTTGATGATGGGGGTCTTTGGGGGGAGAAGGGGCCATTAAAGAGTTTATTAAGAGTTATTAAGGCCATGGTTGGATAGACAGACAACAGCATGGTGGAGAGGGCTGAGGAGAGTTCAGGCCCCAGCACTATGGACAGAGAGAGCATGGCAGGGACTCTGGAGAGAAAATCGGGGCCCATGTAACAGATCGGGGAGGTCTCTTTGTAGTGACGGTCTGAGGATGAGAGTTTTACAGCACAAACCTCTAGACAGGCTCTCTGATTCCCAGGCAGGAGGTAGGAAGGGGGCAGGGAGCAGGATGTACGGTCACCAATACCCTCTTTGATGTGAAATCACTTTCCCAGGTGGGAAATCCTGCCACCTGGAACTCTGTTTGCTTGAGACTCACAGACAATGTCTTCCAGTATCAGTATCTGTGGGGTAGGAGAAGATGGGCAGGTATCAGCATCTGTGGGGGTGGGAGAGGATGTGGCAGGTATCAGCATCTGTGGGGGTGGGAGAGGATGGGCAGGTATCAGCATCTGTAGGGGGGGAGAGGATGGGCAGGTATCAGCATCTGTGGGGTAGGAGAGGATGGGCAGGTATCAGCATCTGTGGGGTGGGAGAGGATGAAGGTGGAAGAGGATGCAGCAAGTATTCTGGCCTGAGCAACAACTGGATCCAAAGTTACATCCCTACATTTCCAGAGTTTTGTTTATTATATAAAAAAGGAGGAGATGAATGATTTCACTGGAATAGGAGGTAGAAGAGGAGACCAGAGGGAGAGGGGCAGCCACTCAGTGTAACTTCGAAGATGAAACTGGACACTGTGGGATTAGGGTGGGGCCTCCTCCTCTTAGAGCAAATAGATGTTGGTCTGGAGCACAGCTGGTGTCCGCAGGATGATACTGGGTCCGAGCAGTATGCTGGACAGTATTCTGGATGAAATGAATTCACATACAAATTAACAAGGACCTATCTGTGAATCTAAAATCAAAACAGCCATTGAAAGAATAATCGCAAACATATCAGAAAGTCCATGAAGAGTTTTGAAATCATTTTGAACTGGAATTATTGAGAGGTGGAGTGAAGGTAAATAGAAAAGCTAATGATCAAAAGGCATCCTCAGAACAGGTTGTAGGGAAGGCAGACAGTATAGTCTTACTAGGGTTGCTACAGACCTCCTTCAAGTTAATCCTCTTAAATAGTTCTTTTTGTTTTGGAAGCAGAATGACACATCACATGTAGAGGAAAAGAATAGATTTGGAGCACGGGTTCTGCTCCAGGTTCCTACCCCGACTTCCTTCAGGGATGGACTATTAACTGGAAGTGTAAACTGAAGTAAATCCTTTCCTTCCCGAAGTTGTTGTTGGTCATGGTGTTGACCACAGTCACAGGAGAGCAAACTAGAGACAATTTTTATGTCAATGTAGCTTTGGCTGGTGACATTTTAACTCTCCGTAAGTTAATGGTTTTTGAGACATGTCGCACAGGGCCCAGCTGGGCCTTGAACTGAATATGTAGCTAAGGATGGGCCTTAACTCCTCATCCTCTTGTCTCTACCTCCCAAGCGCTGAGATTAAAGGTATATGTTAGCACACTGACTACTTTCTGTTTAAAAACAGATAAAAGGACAGGAACTGTAAACATCTACCAGACTGCTTTGGTGATAATTGCCTCCGTGGGATTAAAATGGATCAGGAGATCAGTCAAGAAGGACTTTGGCTTTATCTATACTATCTGGTTTCAGGACCATATCAATGACAATGGACAATATCAATACATTACTTATGAGTTTGTGGCAAACACCATAGCTACCAGGAAGCCCACCTGTGGAAGGAAACAGTTACCATTCCACCCTACTGACAGGGAACCGGGCACCACCATGACAAAGATGGCCTCCTACCAGAAGGCCACTCCATCACTGCAAGGAAAGTCTGTGGGGAAAAATGAAAAGCAGGGCCACTTTGGCTCCCACAGCAACTTCTTTGTTCTCAGTTTGTCAAGGAGCTTGTCCTGGCCCTGGGTGAAGCTTATTGGGGTGTCTCTCAGGTCCTAGCAATCACGAAACCCAAAGTGTTCATTTTCTTGTGCCCTTGTCTCCTCCAGGGCCTTGCAAACTTCTAGTAAAGTAGTTGGCATGCTCCTTTTTTTTCTTTGCCTTTATTAGTTGAAGCTGAAATTTTGCTCATGCAAACTTTTGTAATACCAAAAGGGAGAGGCTAAGATGGAGGGGGAAAAAAAAACAAAAACACCTCAGCAGCCCAGGCTGGCTATAAATCCTGTACATTCCAGCAGCTGCCTGCCAAAGGCTCAGGGCTGATTCTCATTAAGTCTACCCTCTCATATGGGATAGATTTGGCTGAGTGAGGATTTCCTCAGACTCTGAGTCCTCTGTCTGTCGTTCCACTAAGTCGGCTTAGAAAGCGTTGAGTCAGCAGGCAAAGGCTGTACGCACTGTTTTCTTTCTTTTCTTTTTTTAAAGACCTAATGAAGTCAAAGTCCACTGGAAGGAGCCATGACCTGTCACTGCAAATAGAACTAACACTGAGTTTTTGACAGGATTAAGTATCAGGTGCCTTGTCTGCCTCAACAGTTTATGAGAGATATTGATAGAAGCCCCTCTTTAATTAGTCACTTAATTACTTAATCAATCAGACATCACACAGTTCTGGGCTGGAGTCTAAGCACTGCTTCTTGCTCAGCTTCCTCTCCATCCTCCTGGATGCCTGTGACCATAAGGATGCCTGGTGCCCTTTAAATTTTGTCCCTGAATCACTCAGCTTCGAAGCCCAGGAAGAGTGAAAGGGAAGAGATCTGTTGGGGAAATTTCCACCCTGGCTTACTTTTATAACACTGTGAGTTTTCTGATCTTTCTTCAAAAAAAAAAAAAAAAAAAAAAATACTATAAAAAATACACTAAAATCAGCCAGATGGCATTCAATGTTTTTGGTTTCCTTTAATTTAAATCATATTTTTATGAAGGCTTATATGGGTTTAAAAAAAAAAAGGCTCATTTCAAATTTCCCTCTTCCCTAGTTTCCAGCATTTGATGTGACATAATATAGTCTCCAAGGAAGTGGGGGTCTGGAGAGTCTAAGTTTGTCAGCTACAGTTGTCACAAGTTCTAGCCCTTAGTTCTCTTGAGAAAGCTCGTATCACAGAAAACAAAATTTTTGAATACAAATGGAAGAACAAGCAGAATTTCTTTGTTCTTTATCACTAGACTGTGGACAAACAAATAATACCATTCTAGATAAGACAGACCCAGAAAACCTAGTTTTTACACCCAAACTCAGTCTCTGCCAGGTCATCTGACCTAACACATGGTCCCTGACCTACTAAGGGTTACCTGGAAGTTGAGGAGAATAAGCATCCATGTCCGTCCACCTCACAGGGTTGCTGAGGTGGGCACCGATGTTTATTCACAACACCAAGCTTTTGTTTCTGGTGTTTAATTTGCTTGTTCACTTTGAGATAGGGTCTCGTGTAGCTCAGTCAGGTCTTGAACTCACTTAGTAGCTGAGGATGACTTTGATCTTCCCATCCTCCCGGCTCCACCTTCTTAGTTCTGGAATCACAGGCAAGGCCACCAAACTAAGTTTGTGTGGCGCTGAAAACTGAACCCAGGGCTCTGTGAATGCTCATCAAGTAGCCTACTGTCTATGGCACGTCAGCCACCAGTTCTCTTTAATTTAAAATCCTAACAATACCAAAAGGAATAGTTTTTGAAAAAGTCATGATAAATTAAAAAAAATGACTCTTAGAACATGAAAATCCATGTAATTATTCTTGCCAATGTTTATTTGTACATAATTATTGTAAACAAGTTGAAGGAAAAAAATTTAACCCCAAAGGCTTACAATTCTTTTCTCTAGAAAAACAGCATTTTAAAAATATTTATTCAGTAAGAGGTATGTAAAAGTAGGAAATTCTTTCTAAGGCTTTGGGTATTTTTTCCCCTTTGACTTACAGTAACTTGAAATGCCCTGAGTACCATCAATTCGAGCACTTCTTTTTGGATCAGAACCAGAAAAAGGTTACCTTGCATCTGGAGCTCCTGCTACGAGCTGGTGGGGAGTTACCCTTTCCGGTCAGATTTCATATGTCGTTTATTATAAATCCACCTGATTTATATTATAAAAGTTCTTCTTGACCTTTCCAGGTATTAAAAAAATTGTGTAAGTTTTTTTTTATAACTTGATTATTGAGAACTTTAAAAAAATTTCTTTGTATATCAATTGCTTTTATTTGTGTTCGTATTCTCTCCATATCTCACATGAATATTCATTCTCACATGACTATTGTCACGATAAACTATTGTTATGGTAAACATCCTTTTCTTCACTTAACATTTGGCACATTCATACACTGCAATATAAATTTGATGATTGGCATTATGGGTAATAGTCTACCAGACTGTTACGTTATCTAACCATAGACCTAGGTTTAGCATTTTCTTTCTTTCTTTTTTTTTTTTCTTTTTTGAATAAGGCTGAAAATTATGGGGTATTTCTTACTTGGAATAATCTTAGGATAAATTAAATCTTTGTATAAATTCCCAGGAATCTAGTGGTTAGAAGATGATAATGGTGGTGGTAAAATCCTTTCCAAAGGCAAAACAAAACAAAACTACCCACACTCTAGAAACAAACCTATCCAACAAATGCTTCACCCCTTCCTTGAAGGGCATATTTTAATGTTTTCTTTTCTTTTTTCTTTCTTTTTTTTTTTTTTTTTGGTCAGTTGAGTTAAACGATACATCATTGATTTGATTTAATTTTTTTTTCTTGAGATAGAATGTCGTTCTGTGCTCAGTCTGGCATAGAAGTCACTGCATAGCCTGAACTGGCCTCCTCATGGCAATCCTCCTGCCTTAGCCTCCCAAGTGTGTTGGGGTTGCAGGTATAAATCACCACACCTGGCCTTGTATGCTTTTGATTATCAAAAATGTTAAACAATTTTTCCACTTTGAATTTGTTGTGATTCCTTGTAGAGATTTTTTTTTTCTATCTCTCTTCACATGTGTGGACTTTGTATTCGCTTTCAACAATTTAAAATGAATTATTTTCACATAGATATAAAATTACTTTCAATCTTTTCTATGGCAATTTTTTTTTCTTATTATGAGTCTTGGTTATTCAGCTCACAGGATGAACCATGTCTGTCTGTCTGTCTGTCTGTCTGTTTGTTTGTTTCTCTTTCTAACAGAGAAGAAACATCCATTAGTGGAAAGCTAAATTAAGCAAAATGTGTTTCTTTTAAAAAAAAAAAAAGGATTTATTTATTTATTATGTATATGAAAGAGGGTGCCAGATCTCATTACAGATGGTTGTGAGCCACCATGTAGGTGCTGGGAATTGAACTCAAGACCTCTGGAAGAGTAGTTGGTGCTCTTAATCTCTGAGCCATCTCTCCAGCCCAACAAAATGTGTTTCTTATGTAGATATACCAAGCAAGCCCCTGCTCCCAACACAGGAGATGTATGTAAAATAATTCTAGTCTAACTGGCCTTCAGTCTGCCCCACAGGCACATTTTGTGACCTGCCAGTGAACCAGGACATTGGGTCCTCTTTTCCCAGCATCCCAAGTTTCTCCTCCTTTGATCCCTGAAAGCTATCTCTTTCAGATTCAGCTCCACCCTTCCTCAGAGGTCATTCTAGACAGTTCTTCTAGAATAGGGAAGAGGGATCATGATCCAGGCCACTCTCATTTCTTTGGATACCAAAGAAATCTTTGCTTTACCAACTGAGCAGGACAGACTCTGCTCAATTTAGATCAGAAATTCTCAACCTGTAGGGCATGCTCCCTTTGGGGAAGGAGGTCCAATGACCTTTTCATAGGCATCACCTAAGATCATCAGAAATATCAGATATTTACATTATGATTCCTAACAGTAGCAAAATTACAGTTACGAAGTAATAATGAAAATAATTTTATGGTTGGGGTCAACACAACACAAGGAACCGCATTAAAAGGTCACAGCATCAGCCGGGCGGTGGTGGCGCACGCCTTTAATCCCAGCACTCGGGAGGCAGAGGCAGGCGGATCTTTGTGAGTTCGAGGCCAGCCTGGTCTCCAACGCGAGTTCCAGAAAAGGCGCAAACCTACACAGAGAAACCCTGTCTCGAAAAACAAAAAAAAAAAAAACAAAAAAAAAAAAAAAAAAAAAAAAAGGTCACAGCATTAGGAAGGTTGAGAACCACTGCTTTAGAGGGATGATTGATGTTACAAAAATAACTGTTAGGTTCAGGACATTGGGGTAAAACATATTCAGGCTTGTACCCATGGATCTCTTCAGCTTTGTACATAAACTCTCCTATGAGTTCTACGTAACTATCCAATCTGTGCCAGCTCCCAGCACTGAGTCTGAACATGGGTAAAGTAAGAGACTGGACCTAGGCTGCTCAGGACATAAGATACTGTAGCTTCCCCCCCCCCCATGCATACCATCAGCCAGCTGTTACCTTGGTAAGACTGTGCTGCCTTTGGTTATGTGCAACCAAGTCTTTTCTACTTGTAATTGCATTTATTCATCTTAGTATAGTCCTTCCCTGGAGCTACATGGCTCTTTCCCATTATAATAATATGCTTTTAAGTAATTTTGAGATCATTAAAATTTTAAAAGAAGACATTTTACAAATTACACAAAAAAGGTACATGAATCTAAGGGATAGAGCTGAGTGTAATTTTATACTAGTTGACTTCATTGTTTCTCTTTTTCCCCAAAGCTTATAGTTTTTGCTTGGACTGTTTACCAAAGCGATAGAATTTAATTTGTCAGGTAACCTCTCTAGAAACTATTCTATAGAGAAAAGGAAAAAAAAAAAAAAACTAAAAGGAGTTTGGGAAAAGATGTAGTATACATATATATGTATGCATGTATTATATACATGCATGTGCATATTGAAATGGGCTCTCACTGATGTAGCTCCAGGTGGGAGCCTGAAACTCACGTTATAGCCCAGGCTGTCTTGCTTCAGCTTTCTTGGGTGCTGAAATTACAGGTATGAACCATCACACCCAGCTGCAGTAATTTATTAAACTAATATTTTTGTCAAATTGTTAATTCTACAATTCACCTTTGGGGACCTGGCGAGATTCTTCCTCAGATCTTTTAAAGGAAACACAAGTCAAACATTAAGTACTAGCAGTGCCTGGCCACTCCTTCGTCATGGGAAGTCAATTGTTGTTTTTTTTTGTTTTTTGGTTTTTTTTTTTTGTTTTTTTCCAGAGCTGAGGACCGAACCCAGGGCCTTGTGCTTGCTAGGCAAGCACTCTACCACTGAACTAAATCCCCCAACTCCTTGTTTTTCATTTATTCTGCTTCAACAGAAAATCTTGGATAACCCCTACATTTTTTCTGAAACACATGTCAGCCGATGGTGTCCAGAGTAAATCAGTCACCCAATTTTCATTTGTCACCGATATCAGACCCCTTTGTCTTTGTGAGCTGGTAAATAAATTGAAATGTTTCTAGGCAAGATTCTAGCAAAGCTCAACCTAGGTGTCACCTTCTCCTGGAAGAACCATCGGGACCAACAGAAATAATACATTGATGCCATGGAAGAGGCTCGGCTCTCTTCAATGACAAGGTCCAATTCCCTTATTAAACTTTTAGACTAGACTGTCAGCCATCCATGTAAGAATATATGAAAATGCTCTCTGAAGTCCAGCCAAATTCCACAGCCTGTTATCTATAATTTTAGTTTACTTTTCCAATGTCCATCAGTCTTGATAGCTATAAATACACAAGTTAGTCTCAGTAAACATGTGCCTTTTCTCCCCCGATGGATATTTCCTGTTGTTTTTCTTGTAGGTTGATGTTTAAGCGACTATTTCAGGAGGTTCACTTAGATTTCTGTACAAGGAAGAATGCAAGAACTCAGCACCTTTGGCAGGGATAGATAAGCAGGAGATAGGTGGTTCCCTGCTTGAGTAATGCAGGTTACAGGTCTTTGCAGATTAGAAAATGCTAAATGTATTAGCTGGGGAGGACCAGAGCCAAAAATAAAAAGGGAAGAAACTGATGACAGTTGGTTTGCTTCTTGGCTTAGAATTGCATGAATCAGCAGCCTTGAGTTATTTTTAAAACAAGCGAATGTGATCTCCGTATGAAACCAAAGCTTTCAGGTAGAGATCCCCTTTACACATACACATTGTGCCCGGGACACTTAGATGCCCAGTCTCCCCCTGCCCTCCAAAGAGCCTTGATAGTTCTTAATACTTGGAAGTTTCTGTTGTGGGCTTGGCAGCCAAGTACCTCTGTGCCGGGCTTCCTGGAAAGAAGTGATCACTGACAAGTGATCAGATAGATGGATCATCACATACACGCTTGAAAGTGGTACAGAAGGGAAGCCATGGGTGACACAGAAGAGCACGTCACAGCTGATTCTCTGGGGACCCACAGAGTCTCCCCAGAACAGGAATCTAAGCTAAGAAGTGGGGCATTAGTAGGCTAGAGAAGGGTGGGGAAGAGCACCCCAAACAGATGGGGCACATAAACCAGGGCCTGGGAATCTGGAACTGAGTAGTAACTGGAACAAGCTAGGTGTAGCTCGGTGGAAAACAGAATTCCAGTCGCTAAGGGTTTTCGAAAGGCATCTTAAATAATTCTTCCACCCCTGGGAAATGAGGACGCATTTAGTGAATTGATCACCGAAGCCATAGACTTGTAGGAAAGGGTTAAATTCCTGAAATTCTTCCACTGGAGATTGGTGGCTTTGGATTAAGGTTTATGGCTCTGGCCACAAGGATAAAAATGCTGGAAATTTATTACAATAAGCTGGATTCTTGCTTTGCAAAGAGAGCCAAAGATTACAGCTTTAAGAGAGGAGATTTTCGTTTGTTTTTATGGACATATTTACATGGTCTTCAATTTTTAAAATTGCATTTATTTATCTGGGTTGGGGGTAGGGTATGTCTGTGCCAGGGCCCTTGTATGGAAGTCAGAGGACAACTTTTGGGGAGTCTGTTCCCTTTCTGATGGCTCAGGTCATCAGGGCTGGTGCTTGTAACAATGACTGGAGTTCTCAGTTTTAAAACAGGACAAGGGATTCCAAAGATGAGTGTGAAACATGAACAAATTTATTTTCCGAATTTGTTCGTATAAAGTTACAGAAGGGAGCAGGTAAAATCGAGAGATGGGGGAGCTGTAAGCCCAAAGGTGATGCTGGGTGAAGGGAGAGGAGGATAAAGAGGACGAGAGAAGCCTTTGGGTGTGAGTCAGCTGACCACAGGCTACAGTCCACTTTGTAGTCCACTCCAGAACGCCTCTTAGTCTCTTCGAGAGGCAAGGCCCGCTTTGACCAGAGCTTTCCAGTTCTCTTTGTTGAAGTTAGTTACCTACCAGTGAACGAGAAGGTAAAGGACAACAGATGTCCCCAAGATGCTTCTATCTCTATTGTACTTATTGACTATTTAAGATTTCATTTTTAAGTGTGGGTACCTGTGAAAGCCAGAGACGTTGGATCCTCCTGGAACTGGAGTTACAAGCAATTGTGTGGGGACTACCTGACATGGGTGTTGGGAACCGAACTTGAATTCTCTCGAAGAGCAGTGCATGCTCTTGACCTGCTCAGCCACCTCTCCAGCCCACATTTGTTTGCTTTTGAGACAGGATTTTTCTGTGTAGCCCTATCCTGGAACTCAATCTGTAGGCCAGGCTGGCCTCGAACTCACAGAGATAGGCCTGCCTCTGCCTCCTTAGTGCAAGGATTAAAAGCATGGGCCACCACTCCAGGCTAGTTTGTTTGTTTTTGAGACAAGGTCTCATATATCCCAGGCTGGCCTCAAACTTAAGTATAGCCAAGTCTGTCTTTGAACTCCTGATCCTTGTGGCTCTGCCTCCAGAGTGTCAGGATTACTGGCAAGTTTGGGTATTGCTGGGATCAAATCCGGGTCTTTGTTCACGGTAACTACGCAAGTACTCCTACAGACTGAACCACGTCTTCAGCCCTAATAATGATGATATTGATTCTTTATCAGTGTTGAATATGTCCAAGTGGGTGGTTCAAGTCTGTAATCCCAGCATTTGGGAAACTGAAAGAGATTACTGCAAGTATGAGGCACCAGTCTGGGCTACATGGTGAGTCCCAGGCCACCCTAGACTATAAAGCCAAAACTTGTCTCAAAAATTCAAATTGAGCCAGTAATATATAGCTTGGTGGTAAGAACACTTTCTGCCAAGCCAGAGAACCTGAGTTCAATCCTTTGTTCAATCCCTGGTGGAAGGAGAGAATTGACTTCCAAAAGTTGTCCTCTTACACACACACACAATGTAAAGAAAAACAATACAAACAACAACAAAAAAATTAAAGTGCTAGCATTAAAAACTGGACCTGGACACATCTGGCTACACCCTCTTGACTACTCTTACTGAAGATGAACAGGAGTGATTTTCAACAGGTTCGGAGGGTTAACAGAACCAGCCTTCTCTTGGGTAGGGGCCCTTGCCCTTTAGAACGGTACCCTAATCAGCTGTGCTAATCAGACCCATGGTTCCTGAGACACACAAAGGAAAAAACCCAGCAGTGCCTGAAGGAGTGGTGTTGTTCCCCCACCCCCATCCCCCACCCCCATCCCCCACCCCCACCCCGAGCAACTTTTAGAAAATTTGCATTCCAATTTTCTTCACAGTTGAAATCCAAGCAGTTCCACGGACTCAGTTGTTTATCAAAGATGCCTGCAAAGTCACAGGCCGATTTCACAGATTGAGTCTGAGCTGTATGTATGTCATGAAGTCCAGTAATGGATGGGTCACGGTTATTATGGATGACAGTATTAAGTCAGAAATACCAATGATAAATGCATTAAAAACAAATTCCTGGGTCTGTTTTACAAATGTATGGGCTGAAAGGATCTGTAACGTCCATGCTGGAATGAATTGCACAACACAAAGTTGGCCCTGACTTCTGTGCTCATGGTAAGGGTGACCTATAGATCAGGGACATGACTCAGGAGTTTACTGCATGGTACATCCATGTATAGTGTCTGTTGTGCCCATCAGTTGAGCTACATACAATCTTATCTAAACACAAATAACTGCACTATTAACCCCAGGCATGAAAAACAGCTGCTCTATACCTAGAAGATGTGCAAGTTGAGGCTAATGGGGCTCCCTTCCTCCTCATGACATGGACCAGGCCCTTAATTCATAAATGTATGCTTTTGTTCTGTTCAACATCTCAGAAATACCGAATGACATTTTGAGTCCTGTGTTTGTGGCTTTGTGCAGAAGTCCATGACAGGTGTCAACTTTGAATGGAGACCATGTGATGAGCAGCGGTAGTTTCTGGAGGAAAGCCAGACTTCATAATTGACACACAGGCTGTTTTGTCAGAAGGATGTCCCCTCAGCTGTAGGGGACTTCGTTTCCTTATGTTCACACCTTACAATAACAAAGTGTCCTCAAGACAGTTACCCTGTCCTGGGACTCTACAGGCTGTGGAGCTGTAAAGAGCTAAACTGGGCTGTTGACAGAGGGTTAAACAGGAGACTATGAGAGACAAGAACACTTGGACCAGCCTGTCATGCACCAGACAGATTGCTTGCTATTATATTACCCAGTATCTTTTTTTTTTTTTTTTGAGACAAGGTCTCACTATGTTGTCATGGCTGGCTTAGAACACGCTGTATAGACCAGGCAGGCCTTGAACTCATGAGATCTGCCTACCTCCGAGTGCTGAGATTAAAGCTGCTTGCTACTACATCCAGTAGAAATTTTTTAAAGGTTAGGGATGTGGCTCAGTTGATAGAGGCTTTTGTAGCATCTAGAGCTGACTGCATTCAAGACCCAGCACCAATAAACCAATCATAGTGGTGGATGGCTATTTTTCAGCGCTTGAGATGATAAGCAGTCTCAAAAAAAAAAAAAAAAAAAAAAAAACCATAAATGAAAGCTGGTCCTTGTATGTGTCAAGTTCATACTTAACCAGTTTACTTAAGTGTCTCGGTCTATACAATTAATAATAAAATTTTCACAGTGTTGCTGTGAGGTTGGAGTGAGGCATCTGGGTATTGACTTAACTTCTTTCTGCCCCTATTCTTCTCATACTTCTTCCCCAGCTTCCCCATCATAAATAAATAAAGAAACCAATCAGGCCTACCATGACAGTCAGACGGCAGATCTGAGCTGTGGGCCCAGTGCCTGGCCTGTTGCTGTCCCTTCCTTGACTCGTGTTTCTATTGCATAGGAACTTTTTTGTCACATGGATACATTCTGTGTCTTCTTGCTCAGCAAAACCTGAATCAAAATAAGGAAGGGAACCACAAAGCAACCACATCTTTGAAGTGCTGTGGCTGCTGCGATTTTCACACAGGAGAGATTTTTACCAATCAACGTTCTTATTTCTAGACATAGATGTCATTTAGCTAACCCTGTCTGTCTTAGGGTTTCTGTTGCTGTGATGATACAGCACGACCAAAAAGCAAGTTGGGGAGGAAAGGGTTTATTTGGCTTACACTTCCATATTGCTGTTCATCATCGAAAGAAGTCAGGACAGGAACTCAAACAGGGCAGGAACTTGGAGGTGGGAGCTGATGCAGAGGCCTTGGAGGGGTGCTGCTCACTGGCTTGCTTCACCTGGCTTGCTCAGACTGCTTTCTTATAGAACCCAGGACCAGCAGCCCAGGGATGGCACTTCGTACAATGGGCTGGGCCCTTCCCCAGCCAATCACTAAATTAAGATCTTATGAAGACATCGTCTCAGCTGAGGTTCCCTCCTCTCAGATAACTCATTCGTGTATCAAGTTGACATAAGACTAGCCAGCACAACTGACCCCTTGTCAACTTGACTCACAAACACGTCACTATTAAGCCAGACCTTTCTTTTACTACCAAGAGTCTCACATTAGAAACATAAAACCTTTAATAGTCCCACAGTCTGACAAATTCAAACACATTAAAATTTCACTCTCTTCAGGGCTGTGGGGTTGAGGGCTGTGCAGCAGCATCTTGAACACCATGAGAGCCTTCAGCATCAAGGATGGTGCTATGCTCTTCACCCTTGAGTACTGTGCTGTGTCTTCCTCACCAATGTGTCGTCCTCAGGAAATGAGAAAGGAGTGTGTATTTCTCCAATTCATGAGATTACAATTTATTCAGATAAGGATGTATTCTGCAAGGTGGTTGAGATTCCATGCTGGTCAAATGCAAAAATGGAGATTGCAACAAAGGACCCTTTAAATCCAATTAAGCAAGATGTGAAAAAAAAAAAAGGAAAGCTCCATTACATTGCAAATGTATTCACTTATACATCAGGAACTATGGTGCCATCCCTCAGACATGGAAGACCCAGGACACAGTGACAAACGCACTGGCTGTTGTGGTGACAATGACCCAACAGATATTTGTGAAATTGGAAGCAAAGTGTGCAAAAGGTGATAATAGTCAGGGTGAGAGTTCTGGGCATATTGGCTACGATTGATGAAGTTGGAGCCAACTGGAGGAAAGTCATTGCTATTAATGTGGACAATCCAGATACAGCCAATCATAATGGTATGGCTGCTGACGTTGAATGGCTGACACCTGGCTACTTAGAAGCTCCTATTGGCCGATTTAGAAGGTATGAGATTCCCGACGGAAAACCAGAAAATGAGTTTGCATTCAATGCAGAATTTAAAGACAAGGATTTTGCAATTGACATTATTAAAAGCATTCACGATTATTGGAAAGCATTAGTGACTAAGAAAACAGATGGAAAAGAAATCATTTGCATGAACACCAGCATCAGAGAGCCCCCCTTCAAGTGTGGTCCTGATGCTGCCAAAGCCATTATGGATGTTTTGTCACCACCATGTGAATCATCCTGCTCCCTGCCAACAGATGTGGATAAATGGTTCCATCACTAGAAAAACTGATGAGATTCCTCTGGAATACAAGGTGAGACTGCTGCATCCTGTTCACCTGGAAACATTAGATGCAAAAGTATCATCGATTTTTCACAGCTTTAAATTTCTATAACTTACCTAATGAAGTAGATTCTCTGTGACCTGTCTAACATGTTCAGAAAGTTAGCCATCCAGACATTTCACATCTCAACCAAGACAGCTTTTACTACATGTTAGCTTTCAAAGCCAGGGTAACAAGGAAGCCATTTGGGTGTAGATGAACACATATTGGACGAATATGTTTACTGTGTTAGGAAATAAAATTATTTTGCAGAAAAAAATTCAAGCTCTCTAAAAATCCAAAATCTCTTTTGGAAGTTCAAATTCTTTCGGCTGTAGGCTCCTGTAAAAATCAAGATTAAATTAAATACCTTCTTCAAGAGAGAAGAACCAGGGGGCTGGAGAGATGGCTCAGTGTAAGAGCATTAGCTGCTCTTCCAGAGGACCCAGGTTCAATTCCCAGCACCCACATGGCAGCTCACGACTGTCTATAACTTCAGTTTCAGGGGACCTGACACCCATGGCAAAACACCAATGTACATAAAATAGAAATAAATACATTGAGAGAGAGAGAGAGAGAGAACAACAAAACCAGGGCACAGTCACAATCTGAACCAAGCAAAACCAAAACTCCAACAGTATAAATAACTCAATGTCTAATTACATGGAATTCACTCACGATCTTCTGGGCTCCTCCAAGGAGCTTGAGTCGCTTCTCCAGCTCTGCCCTCTGCAGCACACACAGCTTGTCTTCTAGGCTCTGGCTGGCTGCATTTCACTGCCACTGCTGTTCTTGGTGGTCATCCCATGGTACTGGCATCTCCAAAACGCTGGTGTCTTCTACTGCAACTGGGCTGCACTTTCACCAATAGCCTCTCATAGGCTCTCTTCATGGTGCCAAGCCTCAACTTCTTTGCATGACCCCTTCATTCCAGGGCCTTCAGCTACCACTGAGGCTGCACCTTCACCAATGGACTCTCTTGGCCTCTCGCTATCAAGCTTCAGCTGCTTTCCATGACCCCTCATGACTTCAAAACCAGTACCACTTGGGTGAGTCTTACACCAATACCAAGTTCAGCTGTCAGCACAAGGCAAAACCTCAGCCATCTCTGGAACACAGCTTGTGTGTGCTGACCCTGAGCAAACATCCCAGACAGTGATGCTAGTCTCTTCTGAATGACCATTACTTTCTTAGCTCCAGCTAACCAGCATCAATTGTCCCAGTAATGCAAGAGATTCACTTCAATGTTGCCAGGCTCTTGTTCATTATGGATGACTCCTCAGCCCCAGCTTTCCAAAATGAACAGAATTTCCACTCAAAACAGAAAACAGTCCCAATAGAGTGTTTAAACTTCCCTCTGAAACTTCACAAGCCAGGCTTCCATCCTCTGCACCGCTCTCAACTTTCTTGTCTTCAAATCTCCGACAAAACAGCCCACTGAGCTCTCAATACTCAGTAGCTTTTCTAGCCTAAAGTTCCAAAGTCCTTCCACAATCCGCCCAAAAACGTGATCAGGTCTGTCACAGCAATATCCCACAGTCCTGGTACCAACTGGTGTTAGTTAGGGTTATCTCTTGCTGTGATGAAACACCATGACCAAAAAGCAAGTTGGGGAGGAAAGGATTTATTTGATTTACACTTCCATATTACCGATCATCATGGAAGGAAGTCAGGACAGGAACTCAAACAGGGCAGGAACCTCGAGACAGGAGCTGATGCAGAGGCCACGGAGGAGGGCTACTTACAGGCTGGTGGCTTGCTCAGCCTGCTTTCTTATAGAATCCAGGACCACCAGCCCAGGATGACACCACCAGGCCAGGATGACACCACCAGCCCAGGATGACACCACCTGCAATGGGCTGGGCTCTCCCTCATCAATCACTGATTAAGAAAATGCCTTACAGCTGGATCTTACGGAGGCATTTTCTCAATTGAGGTTCCCCTCCTTTTAGCAACTTGTGTGTCAAGTTGACATAGACTAGCAAGTAGACTGTCTCAAGAAAGCAAACACACACGAAAGAAAACAATGAACTTTCCTTACCTGCACATGTATAGGTAAACATGCACTAGGGTTTTCAAAATAATTATCACTTATAGATTGATGAGAATATCTTAGGATTTTGATGGATGTTTTTGTCTTTGGTTCTGCACTAGCGTTTCATATAGCCCAGGCTCTCCTTGGGCTCCCAGGTTTGTTTGTTTGTTTGTTTGTTTGTTTGTTTGTTTGTTTGTTTGTTTGAGACAGGGTTTCTCTGTGTAGTTTTGCACCTTTCTTGGAACTCGCTCTGTAGACCAGGCTGGCCTCGAACTCACAGAGATCTGCCTGCCTCTGCCTCCCGAGTGCTGGGATTAAAGGCGTGCGCCACCACCGCCCGGCTTGGGCTCCCAGTTTTTAAGAGACAGGCCTTAAATGGTTATCCTCCTGCCTCTCTGCTTCCAGTGGGATTACAGATGTACCACACCATGGCCTGGTTTGCTAAGCTTTCTGAGAACAAGTCAGTCTATATCATTCATTAGGCCAGGAGTAATGAACAGTAAAGATGGGAACATCACTGATAATTTGCTTTCTGCAAGGATCATACTATAAAACTTTAAGGCACAATGAAAATATTTCCAAGTGTCATAATGAATTGTTCGAGCTATATTTTGATCATTCACTTTTTAGTATGCCTTCATTCCAGATAACTTAGAAATAAAACTTAATCTTTAGAGCATTAAAAGTGCTATTTATTTTTTATTTTAGAGGGGGTGCTGAGACTGTGTCACGTAGCTCAGGCAAGCCTAGAAGTCAATATGTAACTGAAGATAGCCTTGAACTGACTTTGCTTCCCAAGTGATGGGATTACAGGTATGCACTGCTACGCCCTGTTTATTATTTTCTTATGAATCCATCACCGTCAACTCTGTTTCTCAAATCCAAATATAAGGACTAAAAGCTTTTAAAAGAGAAAATATTTAATAGGAATGGAAAAGGATTATATCCATATATTTTAGCTTTAACATTTTCATTGTATAAATGTACTACACAGGGGATTGTGTAATGTAAGGACTTTTTCCATGCAAGTATATATTGAGCTTAAACATTTTTATTTGAAAGATACTAGATGGAACACACAGGTAATCTAGAACTCACAAGGTTCAGACGGTGGGGTTGTGAGCTTGAGGCTAGCTTGAGTTGCGCAGGGAGACTTTGTCTCAAGAAAACAAAAAGAAAATAAAGAAAAGACATGAGAATTACATGCGCGCGCGTGTGTGTGTGTGTGTGTGTGTGTGTGTGTGTGTGTGTGTGTGTGTGTGTAGGCCAAACAACAACCATGACTGACATTCCTTCGGTGCTGTCCACCTTGGGGTTTTTGTTTGTTTGGTTTTCCTTTTTGAGACAGAGCGTCTGATTGGCCCAGAACTCACAAGCACACCATACTGCCTGACCATTGAGCCCCAAAGATCTGCCAGTCACTGTCTCTAGCTCTGGAATTACAAGCAACCATTGACTCACCTAGCTTTTTTATATGGGCTCTGGAGGGGTCTGAACTTGGATCCTCCAGCTTACAAGGCATCCACTTTCTTACTCAGCTGTCACTCAAGCCTCAGAATATTTTCTGTAGAGTTACAAAAGGCTGAGATGTTAAGACTCAAAAGGGCCCAGGCTTTTCAAGTTGTCCAGTTTTTTTTCATTTTAGATTAAAAACCAACCGGACACCTGAGTTCAGGAGGAGCGCATAGCCAACAGGAGTTATAAGAAGAGCCGATAAAGGCAGCAGGATATTCCCAAGCCCTTTTGGAAAGCCATGGACTCCATGTCTCTTATCTGCAGGCCGGTGGTGGGTTTGGAGCCGGGTCAGCGAGTGAACGTTTTCGCACATGGATTTCTCTGGATCACTTGGCAGCTCAGAAGCTGGTGTGTTAATTATGAGAGGGAAGCAGAGCGGCTGCTTTCCATAGCAGCACAATGCGGTGCTTTCTGTTGGGTGGGACGCTCTGTCCAGATTTCCTTTGTACCAGATGGCCGTCCCCCAAAGCCCCAAAGCTCCTGGGATCATTCAGATTCCAGATGTGCTCGCTCCTGTAGTTCAGCGGTTAGGGAGAGGCAGCGCTCTCCTCGCCAACTCAGCCTGCAGACTCTTCAGAAATGTGGAGAGGCGCACTTCGAACATAGCTGATCGTTTTTTCATTCCTGACTTTGATCTGCAAAATAAGCACTGTGGGGTTTTTTGTTGTTGTTGTTGTTGTTTGATATTTAGGTTTTAAGTAGAAGAACGCTTGCTCTGTGGATAATGCAGTGATGAACACCAGACAGGATCCAACTCCTGGGTCTCAGAGTTCACAGCTTCTCCTTTCTTAATTCATCAAACTTGTCCTGAATCCAATTACACTCCTTCCATTTGGCAAAATAATTCATTTTGTCCGTTAGTAAGTACACTGTACTTTGATATTAGAAAAAAAAAAACAAAACATGTATTCACTTTAATGTGTTCCAGATTGGAGATGCTTATTAAGTCTGGTCTGCCTTATTTCCCAGTTGTACCAATTAAAAATACTAATTATTTCAGTGCTTGTATCCCAGGATCATCATTCCATGAATGAAAGTTTTTGAAGGAATCAAAATTTAAAGAAAAGACTGATTTGGGGAATTAGTCTCATTTTAAAATGTTTTATGTGAGTTTATTAGACAGTGTCGAAACTCTACGGTTTCTAGTCTGTTCTGGGAGTCTGCTTTGTGGCAAGGAGTCATCAGAGTCCGTTGCTTTATTACAGCAGGACTGTAACTGTGTCTGAAAAGGGACATACCTTGATTTAACTGCCACCAGGCTTTCAAATGAGGTTCCTGCATCTACTCCTTATCATGTCTATAAGAGAGTTCAAACTGTTCTCGAGATCCATTATTCTCTAAGGTAATGGCCACTTTCTGAATTCATAAATCAACCCCCTCTCTTGTTCTCAGGAGGGACAGTCCAGGTCTGTGTGGACAGGAAGTGGGTTATTTACTTTTCTGCTGTAAAATAGGGGAGAATGCAAGAAGATGATCTTCCCAGCTGGAAGGCAATCTTTTCCCAGAGATGTGGTGAAAAATCTTTGTTAATATTGTCCAGAAAAAAAAATCACTAAGTCAGTGTAACAAAGGGAGACATCATGTTGGGGAAGGACATGGATGCATTTTTATTGCTGTAAACTTGTGTGGGTATGTAGGTTATTTATGGTGTATTATTTTCCATGACAAGTTTGTTCTCATTTAAATGAGATTGCAAGCACATACTTCATTTATGCCCTCTGATATCCTATTGCTTGAGAGAAGAGAATATTTTTGGTAGAAAGTTGTTTCAATGGGGTCAGATAATGCGCTAAGGCTCAGAAAACAAAGCTGGGATAAGAAGCCACTTTCCTTAAAAACTGCATATAAGTGAAATTTACTTACTTTGTGGAAGTGAGGCCAGGGACATTGAGTTCCCAAACTGTAAAGCGTTCACTCAACAATGAGTTCTTTCCTAAGTTATACAGTGGCAGCCTTTGGAAAGATTATGGTGGCTGCCTTGTTATCCAAATGTAAGTAATGGTGGGAGGATGAGAGGAATTGAGAGTTCCCCTGATGACTTCCACCTGCACCCATGAGCACATGGGCGGTAACAGCCTTCTGAGTTTTGAGAAGGAGAGCCTGAGTTCCACATGTAGGAAAACACAATTGGCATAATTATCTGAAAACAAAAACAAAAACAAAAACAAAAACTCTCTTTAACATTCAATATTTAGAATAAAGCTATTTTAATTATCAGAATTGTTGGCAAGACACCTCAACAAATCATCCCTTAATGGACTTTTAAAATTGTTCACCTCAGGCTGTTGATGGACACAACAGATGAAGACGCAGTTCTAGAAGAAATTATTTCATATTGACTTCACATTATGTAAGAGGTGTTAGAATGGAATTATACGTCTTTTTTGAAGATACAAGGTTTCACTGCAGTTCTGGCTGCCCTCCTGTGTCCCACATGGAGAGAGCTAAGGTTATAGATGTATACTATTACACTTAGCTAGTAATTTTTTTTAAACTTCATTATTAAATTCTAGTTTCCGGAATCCCTCTTGCCATGACCTCCTCAACAGGGGACAAATCTGCCGTTATGACAATCACTGTACACTCTAATGTGCACACAGGGGCTGGGGAGATGGCACAGTCAGCAAAGGGCTGTCTGTGGAAGCAGGAGAAATTGAGCTTGGATTCCCAATGTCCACTCAAAAAGCTGCATGTCCTAACACCAGGAAGCAGAGACGGGCGTCCTTGGAGCTCATGGGCTAGCCACTCCAGCTACATTGACGAAATGCAGGTTCCGTGAGAGACTCTGCATCAAAAATAAAATGGAGAGACATTGAGGAAGAAACTTTATGTCATCCTCTGGCCTACACACACACACACACACACACACACACACACACACACACACCCAACATACATACAGCTCTCAAACATTTGAGTATTTAAAAACGTATACATAAAAGTCAGATGACACCGAGGGTCCTCGAATGCATGTGGGCCCAAACTAACACAGTGCATGTGATCTAAAAGTAAACTAAAAGTAAAGGTTGCCCACACCCTCATGTTTGGAAGTCATGTTGTTATGTTTGGGGAAAAACTAATTGATTAAAAATAATTCAAGGCTGAAGAGATGGCTCAGTGGTTAAGAGCACTGGCTGCCCTTCTTTCAGAGGACCCACATAATGGCTCACAACTGTTAACACCAGTCCCAAGGGACCTGACATCTTCTGGCCTCCTCAGACACCAGGCACGCACACCGTACACAGGCACACATGCAGGCAAACACCTATAAAATAATAAAGTGAATTTAAATAAAGAAATAACCAAGCTCATTAAGTGAAACACTTGATTTTTGTTCTTCATTTAAATATATGTTATACATACATACACTTCTTACAGTTAAATCTTCTCTAAGGTTTTTATGCGGAATTCCATTATTTTGAAGCAATCCCCTGGTTTTTCTGAGTGTTTTGACCTTTCATTTTGCTCCTTGCTGTTCTCATCCCCCTCTCTTTTCCACGGTGGCTTCATTTGCTTCAGAGCTGTTCCTAACTCCTAGACTTCAGGAAGTTCTTCAGGGACCTTAACCTTAGCCCCGGAGGCCACGTGAAAGTTTGCATAACACATCCCTTATTCTTAGCGGAGTCACATGAGGAAGATGTTATCTTGTTTTTCATGGCTCAAGAGGACATTCCAGAACCTAAACCTGTACTTCGTTGTGTTATTTTGTTAGTCTGACTCCGTTTACCTTCATGCTTCAGGCCTCGCCTGTTTTGTGAAGATAACCAAGCATTTCTCACTTATAAGTCCTCTAAAATCTGGGCGTGATGGCACACACCTTTACTCCTAGCACTTGGGAGGCAGAAGCAGGCCGATCTCTGGGGGTCTGAGACAAGCACAGTCTTTCATAGCCAGTTTCGTGGCTACATACACCCTCAGCCCTGCATTTGTGAAGTTTCGTTTTGACCCTTTAAGGTTCTTATTAAGTTAATAATTTGTTTAAATTTAGAATTGTTTTTAGTGTAATTGATAAGGGTGTTTATAGAGCATGGAGGCTATAGAAATTATACCTACATCAAAAAACCCTGGGTTTTGTTTCTCTATTCTTTTTTTCTGACATTTTTCCTTTGCTCTTGGGGGAATTTCTAATTTTGTGTTTTTCCAGAAAAGTTCTGGTCAAAATAATTTTTTTTTTAAAATCAGAAACTATCTGCATAGTACTGGTAAGACAACAGCGTGGGTTTCACTTGACATGTAGTGGGATGACGAACAATTTTAGAGATGTTTTGGGTCACTTAAATCCAACGTCTACTGTTTTCCCCTCCTCACCTTCCTCTTTATTTCGGGAAAGCTGGCTGAGAATGGTGACCACATATACAGACGTGCCATCTGGAGTTCATTCGTCCCCTGGGAGTTGAGGCCTTTAGAACAGTAGCCGAGGTAACCTTGCCTGGCATGCTCAGTGTTCAAAAGTGCCTCCCTGGCACGTGGCTTTACTTTGGGAAAGAATCCATGGCAAACTTAGCCAACAAACGTAATGAGTGAAGCCCGTGGAGACTTAAAGGAAACCATCACAGTTGACACTCTCTGTCTCCTTTTTCCCGATGACACAGAGTGAGCTGAGGGATAAGAATCACACAGCCTTATTTTCGTACAAGTCCAGAGAAAGTACTGCTCCAAGTTAGAATTAATGACTGTGAGCGTGATGCACCTGCCTTCAAGGTCTCCCAACAGATGCTGCTGGGAAAAGTCTAAGGTTATCATTTCAACCACACATCACTGATTTCTTTATAATGCTGCCTTTATCACAGCTTTTTCCAATGACGGCTTTCTACTCCTAAACATCAACAGACCCCATCTTCACTTTATTTTTTGTTTGTTTGTTTAATTTGTTGAAATAGGTTCTCATTTAACTCAAGCTGACCTGGAATTTGTTCTGATCCTGTCTCCACCCGAGGAATGCCAGAATTGTAGGTGTGTGCCATTCTGCGTGTTTTACCTGGTACCCAAGGATTCATGTATACTAGACAGGCACTCTATCAAACTCAGCTATCTCCCCAGTCCATCATATCTGTTCTGTTTGCAAAAAAATATGAAAGACAGATAGGCAAGTCAGTTATAGGAGAGAGAGAGAGAGAGAGAGAGAGAGAGAGAGAGAGAGAGAGAAAGAGAAAGATTGGCTCACAAATATAGATGATAAGTCATTTTTAAATCGGAAAGATAGCACACATTAAATATTTATTAATTGTGTGCATGTGAGCAGGTGTGTGCATATACACACAGAGACCAGAGGAGAATTTTGCACAGTTAGCTTTCTCTTTCTACTTTCACATGGGCTCTGGGAATTGAACTCAGGTTTCCAGGATTCCACTGCAAGCACCCTTACCTGCAGAGCCATCTCATAGGTCCCTGATTTCTTTTTGTTTGTTTGTTTTTTAATTGAGGTGCGAGGGCTTGGTGGTACATGCTTGTAATCCCAGCCCTTGGGATGCAGAGGCAGGGAGATCAAGAGTTCAAGGGTCATAATGAGTTTGAGACCAGTGTTAGCTACAGGGGACTCTGTCTTAATAGAAAAATAATTTGAGAAACTTGGAAATTAAAGGAAAACATTCAAACAGTCTCAATAAGCATTGGTTCATATATTCATCTTCAAAACACAACTTTATATTATGATTCCTTTTATCAAGCATGATATGGATAATGCTTCTCCATATTATTAAAACCACCTCTTAGCCAAGTGAGATGGCCCATAACTCTAATCTCAGTGCATAAGAGGCTGAGGCAGGTGGACACAGAGTTTCTGGAAGGCCGGCCTAAGTAACATAGAGCCACAGTGTCTCAAAACAAATTAACAATGGCCGGGAGTAGTAACATTGGCCTTTAATGCCAGCACTCAGGAGGCAGAGGCATTTGGATCTGTGTGTGTTCCAGGCCAGCCTGGTCTACAGTGAGTTCTAGGACAGTCAGGGATACACATAAGAGACCTTGTCTCAAAACAACAACAAAAAACCTACCTGACAAATGGCGGTGTGTAGGGAGCATGTGAATTTTTTTTTGTTGTTTTTTTGAGACAGAGTTTCTCCGTGTAGTTTTGGAGCCTGTCCTGGATCTCACTCTGTAGACCAGGCTGGCCTCATAGAGATTTGTTTGGCTCTGCCTCCTGAGTGCTGGAGTGCTGGGATTAAATGTGTGAGTCACCACTGCCCTGCAACATGTGAATTCTTACATATCTCATTTACTCAGACTTTTTTTTTTTCTATCAAGTATTAGGTTAAGTTGCTTCCAGTAATCTGTTGTTGCTGTTGTTCTGTTTATTTATTTTTGATAAGAGGTTGACCTCGAGCCCTTGATCCTCCTGCCTCAGCATTCTGAGTACTGGGATTATAGGTGAGCCACTTAGCCCAGCTAGATTTATGAATTTTTTTTAGATTTATGAGTTACTTATTAGGACACATTACCCAAATTGAGATACATAGGGCAAGATTATTGAACATCTTAAAGCTCTGGAAACTTCCAAAATTTTTAAAAATTAATGTTTAACAGTCTACGAGAATGTTTGCTTTTTATCAAACCTGCGTTGAAATATTGTTATTTTAAAAATTAGGTCTCTATTTTATCTAGACATCATTTTCTTTCCAAATATAGACAGCCTAATTAAATATCATTATTGTTAGCCCATGTCTTTACATGGGAAAGAAAGATAAATGTGCAGTGTCTGAAATCTATGGATTAAGCATTTTCCCCTCTGGCTTTTCTGTGTATTGTCTGGTGGTGTGGGGGGAGTGTGGTGATGAATCTATGAACTAATTTTTGATCTGCATCAGCAATCTTTGAGGCAGATTTTCCATAGTATCAAGGGCTGATGCCTGACTCATCTGCAGGAGAATTACATAAATTGCTGGGTGCTGAGCTGTGGTCCTTTACTCCTCCTCGGCCATCTAATTATTGCAAGGTCAAATCTGTTAATCATCACCCAGATGTGCATCATGCTCATGTCCTGAACAGAATTTTTTTTTTTTTTGCATATAGATATTTCAATGGTTTTAACTGAGGGAACCAAGCATTGAAAACATGCTCAAGAAAGAAACTCCAAAGATTTATTGAAGCTACATTATTTACCTATTTATTGTGTGTACACCACAGTGGACATGTATGGAAGCCGGAGGACAATTTACAGGCGTTCTCTCATTCCACCATAGCGGGGAATTGAACTCAGGTCTTCAGGCTTGGCAGCAAGTGCCTTAACCCATTGAGCCATCTTACTGGCCCCAAAGGTTTTAATGAAGTTTTTCTTTTCTTTTCTTTTTTAAACCTAATTTCCCACTCCTGAACTTGAGACCTTATTCTAGCTATTCTCCACAGAGAACAAAGCCCCAATCTGCGCATGCCAGCACGTACCTGTACATAGAAACCAAGTGGAAATACGTGCACGGACATTGTCCTGAAAGAACCCACCAGAAACTTGCTGTAGTGGTCAGTAAGACATGGGGACACATCTTCTCTTCCCTGTCTGTGCATGTCATCTGATGGGAGCTACTGTTCCCCCTTGAAAATCATTTTAGGATAAGACTGGATCACTTCCACGAATGTTCTGAAGAGAGAGTCATCCATCTCCTGTAAGAAACTAAGCGTTTGTGAGACATGGAGATGGAGTCGAGACTTCTATGCAGTGACACTGTGACAGCAACAGGACAGAGTGACTTCAGCAGATGTTTAAGTGGGAGGCGGCTCTGACTTATTTTCCTTTGTGCCCTGGAAGGCTATAATGGTACTGGAGTCAACGGGGAGAGTAAGGCAGATTTGCAGAACAAGACGAGGTGACTGCCGAGCGCAGCAGATGGGAGACAAGGTGCTACAGATCCCTCTTTTATCTCTCTGCTTCAGCCCCCACCACGTGTAACTATAACAAGCAAAGGGCTTATTCTCATCCCACCACACACAGCGCTTAGAACTCTTGGGAGACCCTGAGGTATGCTGAAAATAAGGTAGCGTAAACATCCTCTGTGTCTGTTTATGCAGGAGCGACTTCTGGTTTTGAGCAGAGGCCCCTAATAAGATATGCACACAATTAAAGCAGATGCTTATCATCTACGCTGTATTTATTTGCTTGTTTTGGCTTTTTGAGACAAGGCTCCTCTCTGCCCCCGGCTGATCCCAAACTCTTGAGGTGACTGCAGTCTTCCTGTCTCAACCTCTTGAATGCTCAGGTGCACAGGTGGGCGCAACCACACCCAGTGTATCATTCTTCCATTTAGCAGGTATCCATCGATTGACTACTATGATCTACACTTTTATGCTGCTATACTAAGACGCTGGGGCTGGTTTCTGAATAATTCAGGATGCAGTCTGTCTGCACAGCTAACAACATCTAAATGACAAATAATAAGCAATAACAATGCTTTGTTTTATTCAAGAAGCACGTAATTTTTGCTTTCTCTCCCCTACTGTTTTTATTTCTATGTCCTAGAAATGAAGACTTGCCCTTAATTGTTTTTTAAACATAACTTGGTGGTGGTGGTGGTGGTAGGGGAGTATTCTGTCTTGTCATCCTTATTTTCCCAAAAGAAACTGATCATTAAAACAATCTATTTTGCACCATCTAGGAAGAAAGTCAATACTTTTTCTAACAAGAGTGAATTCCAGCCAGGCCTGGTGGCACACATTTGTGACCCCAGCGCGTGGGAGGCAAAGGTAGGGAGATCAAGGGGTCTTGCTGTCTTCCGCTATTGGATACTAGAAGCCAGCCTGGACTGCAAGAGACCTTTGTGTTTAAAAAACAAACAAACAGAGAAACAAACAAGTGCTCGCTTCGGCACGTACACTAAAATTGGAACGATACAGAGAAGATTAGCCTGGCCCCTGCGCAAGGATGACATGCAAATTTGTGAAGCGTTCCATATTTAAAAACAAACAAACAAAAAACCCACTTCAATAAACAAATAACCTAGGCTTGTTCAATCCCCATAAACTGCAAAATAATAGCAACAATAGTAACAGTAAGAACAATAATAGTGAATCTTAAAGAAGAAAGAAAAGAAGAAATGAAGGAAAAACCCTGTCTCAAAAAAGAGGAAGGAGGAAAGAAAAGAAAACAGAGGGAGAAATAATGCATTTACTTCTCCCAAGTTAATTGGTTCCTTAAGAAAACAGGACAGCGATAATAATCTCATCATCATGGAGACGGTATCAGTATAAAAGGAATCTCGTCGGGCGGTGGTGGTGGCGCACGCCTATAATCCCAGCACTCGGGAAGCAGAGGCAGGTGGATCTTTGTGAGTTCGAGGCCAGCCTGGTCTACAGAGCGAGATCCAGGAAAAGGCGCAAAGCTACACAGAGAAACCCTGTCTCAAAAAAAACCAAAAAAAAAAAAAAAAAAAAAAAAAAGGAATCTCTGTAAAGCACGGCGAAGAGCGAGTTCTTCCTCCTTGGCTTTGGGTACAGAAAGCCACAGATTGTTTTTCAAGGTTTTCTAAAAGCGCCCTTCACCTTTCCAGCCTTACTCAGCAGCACACACCTTCGCCCATTCTTCAGATAGTTTCCAGGCAGGTTGGGAAACTCAGCCCAGACGTGGGATGGGGTAATGAGGGCTGACTCCTGAGGGGGGGCCATTGAACTTCCGAGAGGCCTGAAAAACAGAACAAGTCAGAAAACGCTGGGGAGCATTCCTGCCATATCTAGCATGCTTTCTTTGGGCCAGGGCTTGTCTGCGGAATGGTCGTAGACCTTTGACTGTTTTCTAGAATTTTAGCAGATTGGGTCCTAGCAGGTTCTGCCTGCTCTTTGTTGTTTCCTAAGAGGTGTGGGGGCTTGGATCTTTACTCTGCCATATTGCTCAGACTGTGTGTGTGTGTGTGTGTGTGTGTGTATGTGTGTGTGTGTGTGTGTCCGTCCTCACTTCAAGTGTCATTCCTCAGGGGCTGCCTATCTTGTCTTGTTTGTTTTTAAGCATCTTTTATTACTTTTAACTATGTGTCTGTATCAGGGTATGTGCTCATGAGTACAGTGCCCACAGAGGCCAGAGGCCTTAAGGATCCCCTGGATCTGGAATTACAGGCGTTTGTGAGCCATGGGTGCTGGGAGTTGAACTCTGGTCCTCTGCTAGAGCAGTATGTGCTCTTTTTGTTTGTTTGTTTTTTCGAGACAGGGTTTCTCTGTGTAGCTTTGCGCCTTTCCTGGAACTCACTTGGTAGCTCAGGCTGGCCTTGAACTCACAGAGATCCGCCTGGCTCTGCCTCCCGAGTGCTGGGATTAAAGGCGTGCGCCACCACCGCCCGGCAGCAGTATGTGCTCTTAAGCACTGAACCATCACCTCTCAAGTCCAAACCTTGTATTTTTTGTTTGTTTGTTTGTTTGTTTGTTTGTTTTGTTTTGAGACAAGGTCTCTCACTGGCCTAGAGCTCACCAAGTAGGCTGGGCTGGCTGGCCCATTGAGCCCCAGGAATCTGCCGGTCTCTCTTTCCCTAGTCGTGGAATTATAAAAGCATGTCGCCACCCCCGGCTTCTGTGAGTTCTAGGGACCAAACTCAGGTCTTGGCGCTTGCAGCACAAACACTTTATCCCCTTTGCTATCTCAGGCTCCTCAGTAAGGTTTTAAAGGTTAAATTGTCCCGGATCCTGCCTCCTCTCAAAATGGGACAAATGAGTGTGTGCATTTGTTCTGAGGATGAACAGAGAAAACGAAAGAATAAATGTGTCTGGCTCTTTGTGAACATGTGATTAAAAAAAAGTATCAGTTAGAGGGTTAAGGGTGAAACGCGGTTGATAGCGTGCTTGTAAAAGCCCTGGATACTGTCTGCACTCCCATATAAATCAGGCGTGGCACTGTATCCTGTAATCCCAACCCTCAAGAATTATGAGGCAGGAGGATCAGGAGCTCAAGGATATAACTGACTATATAGCAACTTAGAGGAGGGCCTGGAGGGCACAAGACTGTCTCAAAAAAGAAAGAAAAAAAGTATACATGTCAGTAGTCGTTACTACATGTGACTTGAAATCCTTACTGTTACTTCCTGGAAAATTTCAATACTTCCTGTATTGAAAGGGGAAGGTAGTGTCATCCCTTCCTCAGTGGCAGCCTCTGGACCTCAAGTATCTGGATGCCTATTTCATCTTTGACCAGAGTCTAGATCCAAAGTTATGTTGAACAAAGACGGGATTTCTAAAGCTAGACCTGAACTAAAAGAACAAGAGAACACAAATTAAATTCTCATGAGGATAAAGGATGGACATGAAGGATCGGTCCTCTCCAGAGGCCCCTACCAGATAAACCGAAAAGAAATGCAGACAGAAAGCCAAAATAAAGCAGCACGCAGGTGCTCTCCCACCAGAACACCTAAATAGACCACCTGGAGAAGTCATGAAAATAACCCGCAAGGGGAAGCAGATTCCTTTTGGACTGCTCACAGACTCACGTTGGTTAACTTCTCAGAAGCAAGCGCTGAAGTAGTCCAGCTGGGATCAGTACCTGCAACTCTTAAACCTGGAATTCAGTACTCAGTGATGCATTCCACCCCTCCATGTGCTAGCGAGATGTTTTCCATTCCCTCGACTTTCTCCCACTTATTTCTTCACGAGCTTAATGACTTACCCACTGAATACCGAAGAGATGTTGGATAAAGAACCCTTGTGGAGACAGATGACTAGCTTGGCTAACGGCTAACCCAGTTTCGAAATGAGAAGCTTACGTCCCTGTTACTCAAAACTGTAAAAGATGTATCCATGGCCTGTCTGCTTAGGCAGGAAAGTTCACCCTGTGTTTTCCAGGTATTGCCTTTAACATGTGCTTCATATCAAATACGAGAAAGGTCAAAGGAAATCTTAAAGAAAAAAAAAAAATCCTGGCAGGATCCTCTATGATCTATTCTGCCCCAAATCTAGGAGTCACTGTGAAAAATGAGCTCAACATTCTAGACTCTTGGGATGGCCAGATTATGAGCCAGTTTTACAGAAGCATTTTTTAATGCAAGCCAAGGCATATCAGAAATATTTTAGATCCACAGACCATCAAGTACTGTACAGTTAGACTAGTACGGGGGGGGGGGGGGGCAGCAAATATTTAGTTCCATTTATCACAGGAAGGAAAAAAACACACCCATTTGTTGACAATTGCATTTGGCAAGCCAGACCCTATGGCTAAACTCTGAATGGAAGATTGAATATCAGGCCTTTCTTTTCTAAAAGAAAACCAAGCATGATAAATTACAGCACAGAGCAAACAGGAGAATCATGTTGGCTTTTACCCTGACACAGCTCTCCTGTCAGGAAGCAGAAAAATTTTCACCTAGGACAGCTTCATGTAAAACTCAGACCCATACTCTTGTTTTTTTTTTTTTTTTTTTTGGTTTTTTCGAGACAGGGTTTCTCTGTGTAGCTTTGCGCCTCTCCTGGAACTCACTTGGTAGCCCAGGCTGGCCTCGAACTCACAGAGATCCGCCTGGCTCTGCCTCCCGAGTGCTGGGATTAAAGGCGTGCGCCACCACCGCCCGGCCCAGACCCATACTCTTACACACACACATACACACACACACACACACACGCACACACACACACACACACACACACGCACGCACGCACTTCATTAACTTTTTGGAAGAAAGCTCATGGAGAAAAATACTAAGGAGTACAGTATTGTTTGCAATGAGAGATATTTAAAATATTTCTATTCTCACAGACTGAGAAGTGGACTCGTGTTTCTGGTTCCACCCAGAAGTGGGACTCATTCCCTGTAGGACACTTTTGCAGCACAGTGACTCAAAGCCATCACACTTAGCTTCTAGCCCACACCAGTGGATACACACTAGTCAAGCTGTGTTATTTCCTTTCAGCAGAAGTTGGCCAAAGCCAGATGGGGTGCCTCAAACTACACCAATGCCTTAAACCCACTACTCCTTTTAGACGGAACCCTGGCATGGTGGTCCATCCTTGCTGAAGCCAGAGTCAAATCAGTTAGAAAGAAATGTGCCTTAGAAATCTTAGGAAATCTTGCTGCAGTTTTTTTTTTTTTATATACATACAAATAGCTTTACTGAATTCTATCTGAACTTGTGCAAAGAGTTGTGCAGGGTTGTGTTGTTGTTTGTTTGCTTGTTTGTTTGTTTTCAGACACATAGTATGCTGTGGTCATAGAAAACAATATGCAAGATGCACTGGCCAGATGTGTTATTGTGTGTACTAGTAGACTAAGGCCTAACAGGTCTTGGTTTTCGCTTTTTTTTTTTTTTTTTTTTTTGTAAAGAAGAATACTTAGAAGGAGGAGGAGGAGGAGGAGGAGGAGGAGGAAGAGGAGGAGGAAACAAAAACCAGAATTGCAGTGTCAGAGGCAAATAGAAGGTCAGACCACAGCCCTACCTCAAAGGTGGGGAGTCTCTCCCATCATTTATGGAGACTTTGGCTACTCCAATTAACCCCATCCTGTAACACTCATTGCCATAAATTCAGAAGGCTTGGTGCACCAGAAGAAACAAGAACGCACGTGCTAAACCCCATGTTGGCACCACTGGTATGTCTTTCGATCCCCAGAGCCCGAGTTGAATGGGATTTTCGTTCTTATTTTATTCATCTCTACTTGGCTTTTGAGCTGGGATCACTCACTATAGCCTTGAGTGGCTTTGAGCTAGTAATCCTCCTGTCTCAGCCTCCCAAGTGCTGAGATTACAAGTGTTGCACCGCTGTCCCTGGCTCTGATTCTCCTTTTAATGATGTAGGGAGTAATCATTCATTCATTGAACAAATGCTTGCGGATATCTACTGTGTTCCAAGTACCTCTTTTAAGTTTGCAGTGTTTATAAGAGACCACAAAGAAAACAAGTGAGAAAGTTGTTATTTCAGGAGATAATCACTACCATGGCTTAAAGATAAGCAGGACAAGTAAGGAAGTTCCCATTCCAATAGGGGACCAAGAAAAGATGGACTGAAAGGTGACATTTGAGCCCATACCTGGAGATGAGTGTTGTGTGCATATCTGAGTGAGAAAGTTCTAGGCTCAGGACTTAGCAAATGCAATGCCTATGAAGATGTCCTTTTACTTTTGCTGCCTTATTTACATAGAGTTTATTCAATAAACAGCAAAGTTGATTCTTTTTTTTAAATTTTAAGCAGTATCTCACATTGGAGCTCAAGCTAGCCTAGAACTCACTTTACACCCATGATGGCCTCAAAACTCTCATTCCAGTCCTCCTGACTTAGCCTCCTGAGTGTACTGGAACAAAATGTAGACATCAGCCACCATGCCTGGCTTTTAACAGCAAAGTTCTTTGATCTAAAGTTCCTACCCCCCTCACATCCCCCAGCCTCCCTGTCATCACAATCCTGTATTTCTCAACCTTCCTACTGCTTCGAACAGCTCCTCAGTTGCGGTGACCTCCAACCATAAAATTATTTTCAGTGCTACTTCATAACTGCAATTTTGCTACCATCATGGATCATAATGTAAATATCAATGTTTCCGGATCGTCTTAGGTGACCCCTGTGAAAGGGTCATTTGACCTCCAGAGGGGTCACAACCTGCAGGTTGAGAACCACTGCTGTAGACATGTCTGATGGTCTGAATGTGGATGATAGGAACACTGTCAAATCACTGAAATTTACAATTTCACCCTACCCTTAATCCTAACTCTTGGTTTTCCCATCCTTCCTAATGAGGAGAGGAAGGCTGAGATTAAGTCCCATCCCTTGGTGTGTGTACATAGTTAAGGGTAGGGTAGTCTTAATTTTAACCTGGTACATACAATTCTAAAGCCTGTGGTCCAGTTGTATGTATTTTTACCCACCATGCTCTATGACGAACGCACGGAGCTTGTCCTACCCACTGAACCTCACTGCCAGCACCACAAACCTCCCACCTACCAGTGTTTCCAGTGGGAAGTCACTTCATTCCCTTCAGAGTCTTTCCCCCCATCTATTGATTAGGAAGATTCAACTAAATCATCCGTCAGGTACTTTCTAGACACATATGCTGTGGTTCTCTGAGAACATTAACTTTAGCGACTTTAATGCACTTGGAGTCCCACCAAATCAATGCTGTGGTCGATAAACACACATTGATTGCCATCTCTCCACGTCGGGCACAGTCTACAAACACCGTACCACAAGGAAATTTTACTTAAGAATTTAATCAAGTCCTTGGAAGTCGAATCACAGAGGTTCGGTTTAGACACCTTGGTCTCCTGTCGACTCTCAAGCGGAAACACAAATGCCTGCGTGTCTGGGCAGGAAATTTGAGGCAGTGAAATGGAGTGGATGTATATATTTGGCTTGGTGCCAAACACACATTTTAAATATCTTGAAACCCTTCTTCCAGTCTCTGCTGTGGTTGAAACTTACAAACGCAGATATGAGATATGAGATCATTGATTCCGGCGATATTGTTGAAAATGGTCTGTAAGAAACTAAGCTTTCTTAGAGAATCAAAAATAACCGGGCATCAGCCTACCACAGCCTATTTGTGTCATCCCATTTATGCTTCAGTCAATGCCAGAGAAGAAATTCATGAGAGTGAGGATTGTTCCTCTCTGTCAACACTGGTCCAAGCATTGGATATCCCACCAGTTATCCACAGACATGGATTACTGAACAACTGAATTAAGTTGAGTATGTACCCGAGTCTTGAGAAACTAAAGTCAGTTCTCAGCTTGAAATATATAGCACAGACTTGGACTCTGGGGGACCGGCATACAGTTCAGAGGCAGAGCACCGTTCAATATTCAGCACTGGAAACAAAACCAAACAATAGTACTGTGAGGCTGAACAGATCATAATAATGAAAATACTAAAATAATAATAAAGACATGGACTCTAGCTCTCAATTGATTGACAGACACTGTTACATTTATCTCTAGTCCCATTTCCTTAACCATAAAGTAAGGAAGTTGTGCAGAAAGTCCCATTCTGTCTCCCTAAGTCTAATCCTAAAACTCTATTTATTGGTGTCCAATACAGACACATTTGATTTGGGCTGAGGTGGAACTCAGGAGTAGAGCTCTTGCCTGGCTTGTGGGAAAGCCTGTATTGGATCCTCAGCACTGCCCTTCCACCTCAACTTTTTTTTCCTTAACAGAAATCCAAGCTGTATGTCTTGACCTTAATTAGTCCAGAGTTGAAAGAAGGGATGGGTGGTAAACTGCTTTATCCATTTACATTCACAGGGGCCAAGTTGGAAAATATTGAAACCAGTAAGAATGTCAATGAAATAAAACCACAGAAGGAGGAAGACTTGTCTAGTTGCTTGGTATCACAATCTCTTCAAGGGTCAAGAATAGTCATGTGTCTCACAATGTGTGGGCATAATAAGTGTTAGGCAACCCAATGGCGATAAATCACTAATCCACAGGGATCAAAGCTGTTAAGCCCTATTGCTGACCCTACACCAATCACCCTGCCAGACTCCTGCTGTCCCTATCCAAACGCCACCTCTGTTCCAGCGGAGGTTGGTAATGACAAACGCACAGACATGTTTGTTGTGGTGACAGAGTGTGGGCACAGACACATCCTGCTGCTGTGTGTGACAGGAAGGCTTAATTGCCCAAGTCAGAGGCATGGGAAACTCAGTCAGCTGTGAGTGAAGTCCCAATGCAAAGTGCCAAAGTGTTGTGACCCAGTGGCCCAGAGCTAGAGTGAGTGTTCCCCCAACGTAACTATAGCTGGGCACAAGAAGAGAGTCCTCATATGTTCCTAGGCCCGCCACACCTAAGTTGAGCTCACAATGGCCTGTTTCCTCCAGCAGCCAAAGACTGGGGGACCGCTTTGACACTGAGTGACCATCCACCTGGTCTCTAACTCCCAAAGGTCAGACTACCTGGGATTCCCATCTTTTGTTTCCTGTCATTCATGGTCCTGACAAATCCTTCTAGCTGCCCTTCACACCCGTTCTATCCATTCTGTCTTCACGACGCACCTCTGATCCACCGTCTCGTCAGGTCTTCTCTGGGGTTACAAAGAAGTCATCATCAGCCCATCTCCTTACTTCCACCTCTGCTCTGTCACCCAGACTGACAAGGATCCAGAATTCCCACAGCATGCAGCACACACCTATATTTAAAACCTTTTTTCCATTGGACCTAGTTTCCAATCCTTTTTCCCATGCGTCCTCCGTTCCCATATGGTTTTTCTCCCAACTGTTGCCCAAACATGCCTGGTTCACTGTGACTCTCACACCTTTGTTTGTGCCGTCCCACCCACCTTGGGCACAGACTGCCTCCTCATGCTTCCAACTGTTGCCGGTAGTTTGAAAACTTGCTCAGTTCTACTTCTTCCTTGAACTCTGGGTCAGCAACTTCTCCCACTTTGTTACTTCCGCCTCCCAATGCTGACAAAACTTAAAAGCTGTGCAACATACTTCCCACTTAGAGGAACTTAAAAAGGTCGGTCTCTGTACTGTGGGTGTCTATGGCGTGCCCCTTAGTCAGAACATAATGAACTAGGTCAATGAATTGTCTATACACCTTTATAGAAAACAAAGATACTGTATGTATCTGAATGTATTTATTGAATGCAATAATCCCATTAAAAGTAGTTAATGGAAGAAGACCCTTTGTCTTCCTGGACATAAAGAACTGGACTCACAATTAGCAATTTTGTTTTGTTTTTGAGATAGGGCCTCATGAAGCCCAAGTTGGACTGTAGGAAAGCGTGACCTTAGCATCTGACCTGCTTGCCTCTGCCTCCCGTGTGCTGGAATCACAGGTATGGTTTATGGGATCCTGGAGATTGAACACAGCACTTCACGAATGCTAGGCATGCACTCTACCCAGTGAGCTACAGCCTTAAAATTAGTATTTTGAAGGCAGAGTTATATGACACCAGTCAGTACACCTTCCTGAGAGCTGTGCCCAACTCCCCAGCTGTCCACTTCAGAGCTCTGGGTCATGCACCTTGAAGTGGAAGAGAACTTCTCTAGCTAACTAGAGAAGCATTTGGAGAATCTCTGTCATAGATTAAGGAGGAATAATGATTTTAACACAAACTGCTTAACTGATTTATGGAAAGTTATGTGAAAATTATTATGAATAAGTCATAAATAAATTTGAGACAAATTCAAACAAGCTTACCTAGCTTTTTTTCTTGTCAACATCATGAGTGATTTATAATCTGTCTCTGTCTCTCTGTCTCTGTCTCTGTCTCTGTCTCTCTCTCACACACACACACACACACACACACACACATACACATCGTTTTGGACCAATGTTCTTCAAATGAAGATAATGAAGAGTGGAGAAAAATGACCATAATGGCCTCCTTCCCAGCCTTCTCTCCACCACTGAACTTTCTGTTGACTTGAGGCATTTTACAGAATTGACCTTTTGTCTCTCCCATCAGCAGATCTATTAATGATTTATTTCCAGGTTTACTTCCAAGAGTCTTTTGAAGAATTTTAGACACTGACATCTCCTGAAATATTATATTCTGATGGTCTTCATCTTCTAATGTATAAATACCGAAGTGATACGTGCAGGTTTCCAAACTATAGTATTAAACATCAGAAAATTTACCCTGCCTGAACTACAGGGCCAGTTCAAGGTTTAGCAAGAATCTGTCCTAAAAGAAAATGTGTACTTTAGAAAGAGGGTGTGTGGTCTAGTTCAGCAGTGTAGTACATGCTTACCCTGTGTGTGAAGTACTGAGTTCAGTCCCCCACAGTTCCCAGTACCGCCCCCCCCAATAGAAGAAACAGAGAGGGGACAGGAAAGGGGGAGTCTGGAATGTAGCTCAGCTGATGGAGTGTCTGCCTAGCATGCTTGCATGCATGAGGTCCTTGGTTTGATTCCCCAGCACCGCATCTGCAATGGCAGCACTTCAGAAGAGGATCAGGAGTTCGAGGTCAGCCTGAGCTACATAAAGACTAAATAACTAGCTGACTAGATAAACAAATGGCAGCTGAGATGAAATAGATTGGCTAGATGTTGATAACTGTTTAAACTGGATGGTAGGTAAATACAGGTTTAGAAAACTAATGCAGCGGTATGTTTGAAATTTTCTGTAGTAGCACATTTAAGAGTTCCATACTGTCATTATAGTCCCCTCTAGCCACCCTCTGTCACATCCTCAGAGTGGAAATCCTGTAGAGAAATCTCCTTAACTATTTATCCAAAAGAACCTATTGTACTGGGCATATCTGGTTTTGACCTGACTCCGGAGCCAGGTCTCCTACGAAGACTCAGCAAGATCCACAATAATGAATTTTCTCACTTCTCTGCAGAACCTACAGCTATAGGATTTAGTTATGGCTTATGGCCAATTAACTGTGACAGTGGGCATAATGATTCATGGATTCATACTTGAGCAGCACTGTATAGGAATTATGAAGAATGGCCTGTTATACTCACCCGCCAACACAGAGAACAAGGGATTCTTAATGGCTCTGACGTGAGCAGGAAATGCTCCCAAATAAAAGAATTTTGAAAGCAAATAGTGATGCAGAATCATTCATAAGCAAATGAGCTCCAAAGGTCACAAGGCCAGCAGGTTCAGTGTAGAAAGGCAGTTTGTATATGGTAATTTTCCATAATGGTATAATTCTGTTGTTATTTGTTTGTTTGTTGTTTGACTTTTGTTTCTCCTGACAGGGTTTCTCTGTGTAGCCCTGACTGTCCTGGAACTCACTCTGTAGACCAGGCTGGTCTACACAGATACAGCTGCCTCTGCCTCCTGAGTGCTGGGAGCAAAGGTGTGCACCACTATCGCCCGGCTTATAGTTTTTAAAGCACTGAGAACTTTTTGCAATTAGAAAATGTAAAAAGTGGTGAAAATCATAGACTATTCTTTACGGTTGTTAAGTTTATGTGTACATCAGAACATGTTAATTACTCACAGATGAATAGAATACTGGTGGTCCTAGTTGGGAGCTCTCCTTCAAAATCAGTACCTAATTTCAGGGGCAATTTGACACTTGCCTGAGAGTTCTTAAGGACTAGTTCATATTGCAGAGAAGGTATCTTCTAGGGCAGTGACCTCAGTAAAGAGAGTTAACTCCATTTACTGGGAACTATGGGAGGGATAAGGGCCTATCAACCTGGAAATGTTAGGCTCCCATGAGATAGAATAACCATTTTCAAATATTTGAGGTATTTGCTACGTATAAAAGAGAGAAGTAGAGAGTGCTGTATAACTCAAGACTCTGGCGTGGGTGGTATGTACCTGTCATCCCAGCACTTGAAAAAGGTGGAGGCAGGAGTTCAAGGCCGGCCTGAGCAACATAGCAAGACCCTGTCACAGACTGGAATCAGTGACCAAAGGTTCGAAGATCCAGATCTCAGTACGTTCTGTAAAGAGCTTTCTAATTGAATAGGAAACATCTCACAAGGAGCTGTTTGATTTATATGAAGGATGTTTAATGGTGATTCTCAAAATGTGGGCATGGGAAGGTTCTAGTCTGTGCTTTTCTTCCTCCCTTCCTTCCTCCCTCCATCCCCTCCCTCCATCCCCTCCCTCTCTCCCTCTCTCTCTCTCTCTCTCTCTCTCTCTTGAAATTGTTTTCCCCAAACCCCCAGGGCAGAAGCTTGATCCATAAGTCTCACACAGATTTTAATCAAGAACTGGACCTCAGAGCTACCTCCCCACCCAATTTGTTTAAATTTTAATGAAATTTTCACATCTAAGATCATGTTTCATGCAAATGAAAACCTGTGTTATAATTACCAGGAATTTCTATTCGTTTATTTAGAATATTTACATAACAAACAGTTTTCATGCCTGCCAGATTTATTTACAGATATAGAATGATAATCTTTCTCAGATTTTTAAAAACTGTAAAAAGATCACATAACAGCTGGCTGGTGGTGGTGCACGCTTTTAATCCCAGCACTCAGGAGGCAAAGGCAGGCAGATCTCTATGAGTTCAAGGCCAGCATGGGCTACAGAGTGAGTTCCAGGAGAGGTGCAAAGCTACACAGAGAAACCATGTCTCGAAAAACAAAGAAAAAAAAAAACTAAACAAACAAATTAAAAAAAAAAAAACACTTAACATGAGATTTAAGTGTACAGTGTACAATAATATAGCAATATTAACTATGGACATAGTGTGGTACAGAAGTTCTCTACAACCTAGGCATCTTGAATGACTGAAGCTTTACATCCTTCATTTCCCAATCTCCTTTCCCAGCCCTAGAAACCAGCATTCTAAGGCCCCCACCCCTGGCCCTCTTTCTGTGTGTTTGACTATTAATATGTTCACGTTGTAGCAGCCGGATTATGAACAGTTTACACTTCTGAATCTTGTTTCACTTAGCACAAGGTCCTCAGGGCCCATTCATGTTGTCACATGTGATGGGATTTCCTTCTTTTCAAAGGTCAAATAATATTCCATTGTGAGTCTGCACTGCGGGTACTTTATCCATTCATCCATTCATAGACATTAGACTTGTTCCGTCATCTTGACTGTTGTGAATAATGTTGCAAAGAAGAATATCAGAGCACAAAGACCTCCACACCCTGATTTCCATATGTCCTTTCCTGTGACTCCTTAAGAGAAGGAACGTGTCCTGTAGTATAAATTAACACATCACTTCCTTCATCACAGAAGTCTTCTTTCTTAAAATTTTTATTAATTATGATGACGCATGTGTGAGTGTGTGTGCGCATGCCATGGCACATGTTTAGAGATCAGAGGAGAGCTTCCAGGAATCAGCTCTCTTTTTACACTGTGGGTTCAGGTTTGGGCAGCCAGGGCTTTTACCCTTAGAGCCATCTTGCCAACCCAAGGAAGTCTTACAGAAAAATTCAGAAAAATAACCCAGTATCCTTAGTGACACGGCTGAGAATTTTATTACCATAATGGAAATAATTTACCGACTGAGTGTTTCATAAGGCTAGAGATTTTTCACAGTCATTAGATTAGATGATCACACTACAAAATACATAGAAGTGGAATGTCCATTTTGCCATTAAGATACATTTCACGCCGGGCGGTGGTGGCGCACGCCTTTAATCCCAGCACTCGGGAGGCAGAGCCAGGCGGATAATCCCAGCACTCGGGAGGCAGAGCCAGGCGGATGGATCTCTGTGAGTTCGAGGCCAGCCTGGGCTACCAAGTGAGTTCCAGGAGAGGCCCAAAGCTACACAGAGAAACCCTGTCTCGAAAAACCAAAAAAAAAAAAAAAAAAAAAAAAAAAAAAAAAAGATACATTTCACTAACTAAAGACATATTTGAGATCTACACATCATGATAGTATGAAGTTGCTTCCCCAAATGTATCAGTGCTACTCTTTGGAAAATATTATAAGCAACCTCGTGCAGATGCAGGAGGATAACTACAAGGGTGAGGCTAGCCTGGGCTACATAGTGAGTCTCTGTCTCCAGAAATGAGAATTTGAAAAACTTAGGACTATATTAGTTGAATTTGTATTAGAGTCTCTAAGTTAAATAGCAAGTATTACATATGTGTATATAAATCACTGATAAAGATTCTCCTGCAACTATGTTATAGTTACTTTTTTGTTACTATAAGAATGTATCTGGGGTTGGGGATTTAGCTCAGCGGTAGACCACTTGCCTAGAAAGTGCAAAGCTTTCTAGGCAAGTGCTAGATCCTCAGCTCCAAAGGGGGGGAAAAAAAAAAAAGAATGTAACTGACAAAAGCTGTTTCGGTGGAGAAAGGGGTTATTTAATCTGGAGGTTTGAGGGTCCAGTCCATCATGGTGGGAAAGTCGCAGCAGCAGGCTCGAGGCAGCTGGTCACGTTGTACCCAGTCAAGACGCAGAGACAAAGAATGCCTTTGCTCAGCTCACTTTTGCATTTTTAGAAGTCCAGGATCCCACCTGGGAATGGTGCCACCCACATTGAAGTCTTCTCATTTCAATGAAGCTTATGGAGATATATTCCCTCACAGGCACGCTCAGAGATTCCTTTCCCAGGTGATACTGGAGTCAACAAGTTAACATCTGAGAGAAGAATTCTTTCATCTTACTTTTGTTGACTATTTATTATTTTAAAAGACGGTGTCTCACTGTGTACTCCTGGCCAGCCTGGAACCCACTATGTAGACCAGGCTGGCCTTCAACTCCCAGAGATCTTCCTACCTCTGCCTCCTAAATGCTTCATTTAAAGGCATGTGCCACCATGCCAGGCTAGAAGGATTCCTTTTGAAGTTCTCCTCATTAATATGCATTTTTCACAGGCAGTATTTACTAAAATTACAATTTGTGTTATGAACAGCTCTACAACAGCTGTTAAGCCATCATTATGGTCCTCTGCAACAGTTGTGTAGTCTGTACATTGTACATAATACTGACAGGGGGGCGGAATTAAACTCCAGTCCCCAATTGCTTTTCCAGCTATCAGCTTGATGGCAAAACTACTCTAGGCCTAGGGTGACCAGCATTCCTAGTTTGCATAGGACTAAAGGGGTTCTCATATATAGTACTTCATAAGCACCCCAGGAAGGGCACAGAATGCTGTACGTATGTACAAGCCTTAACGCCGGAATCCCCACCACAGAACAGTATGCCTGGAACCAGTGACATGGTGACTGGATTTTCACATCAGTTTTTTTTCCCCTTCTGTTTTCAAGGTGAAAGACCCGTGTAATCATGCCAACATCCTGACCAAGCCGGATCCAAGAACCTTTTGGACGAATGATGATTCAGGTATTATTAGATCCATGGACCCAGGTCCTGGGATGTGCTAGGTGCGTTCTGTATTGGTTATTTGCAAGCTTGTGCCTAGCCTCGCGTATAAATATAGTTCACTATCAATTTTATTCTCGTAAACATCTTTTCATTATATTTCTCTACTTTGGTATCTGAGGTCTATAGACCATCTGGTATAGACCATCTGGTATACCTTTGTGGTTTGCAAAGTATATTCCAGTGCTAGGGAACTGAGAAGTGGGGTCTATTTCTTAGGGTCTTGGGGAGAATCGTAGAATTAACATAGACAAGTACATTACCTCAAATTTCTGAGCCGACATGATGGCTCACACTTCTAATCTCAGTACTCAGGAGGTTGAGTCAGGAAGATCAAGGCCAAGAGCTCAAGGCCAGCCTGGGCTGTATAGAAAGGAAAAGGTATTCCAAGAACCTAAAATAAATCATACATTAAAAGCCTTATGGGATAACGACTGTGCTGTTCGATTCAATGGTCTGAAGCCCATCCGGATAAGACAAACACGGCTCTGTGAGATGAGACACTGTGCTTTAACTTATACAAGACCAACAGGGCACAGAACTCACAGGTAGAGCATGTTCCTAGCACGTACAAGGCCCTGGGTTTGCTCCCGAGCACCACCAATAAAACTAAAACTGAGCAAAATGAGAGTCCTTGGATTTGGGCTGGGATTAAAGTTCCACGTTAGTGGGCTTAACTAGCATGTGTCACTCGGTTCAAGGTGTAGGACTGAACAAATCTCACGTGTGCTCTGGAAGCAGAAAAGACTATTTTTTGGTAAGCCATAAGGCTCAAATGCACTGAGTAGACACTAGAAATGAAAGGGGGCGGGGCTGAAGCCCAAAGGAGCTAAAACTCTGCGAGAATGGGGCTGTCACCTTCTCTAATTAAGTAGGGTCTAATGAAATAGAAAACCCATGCTGATCCTTAATATTTATGTTCTGCCTCACACATTTATAAAGTGTGTTCACGAAAATTTAATTTGGTGTCTGCAGCGGGCCTGTGAAATAGGAGGGGCCATCTAACCCTGGGTGGGTGGGTGGGGGCTGGAAAGGAGGTAACAGTCTAGAACCATTGTCTGACACCGTCCAAAACCCAGAACAGCCAAAGGCTGGGAGCGGACAGAGCCCAGCGCCAGCTGCTACACTCCGCTACCTGGGGAGAGACAGCTCTCCTGTGAGGAGCCACGGGGCTAACTGTGTGCTTTCATCTATTCTTCATAAAACAGAGTCAAAGACTGTGTCCATCAACAGACGCAAGGGACTTGGGAGCAGGGATGTGAAAACCTCTCTGACGGGTTTCTTTTCTTTGAAAGACCAAGTTTGCAGTCTAAACTTATCAACTTCATCTGTCTCTTTTTCTGTTTTTGTATTATGTATGTCTTTTGAAGATGAGAAAACATGAACGTGCCGTGGCCTATTTATGCCATCATTTTAGTCCATTAGCCGAACAAAGCCTGCAATAAACAAGCCATCTCTTGGCTAAGACTGCTAAGATCTGCAGCTTGTGTCGTGAAAGAACAAAGCAGAGGGCTTGGCATGAATGATTCTTGATATGATGGAAGGAGAAGGGACTTAATCTGGGACAGGCACAAAGACCTTGGGTACTTTTAGGAGGCAGAGAAACTAAACAAGAACACTGCAGGCAAAGTATGTCTGAGGCAGGGGCATTGTGGGTTGCAGGCCAGCCTGAGGTCTACAGGGTAAAATTCTGTCTCAAAAATTAAATTTAGAGAGATAAAAATAGAAGTCTGAGCCGGATGATGGTGGTGCACGCTTTTAATCCCAGCAATCAGGAGGCAGAGGCAGGTGGATCTCTGTGAGTTCAAGGCCAGCCTGGTCTACAGAGTGACATCCAGGACAGGCACCAAAACTACACAGAGAAACCCTGTCTCGAAAAACCAAACAAACAAACAAAAAAAAAAAAAAAAAAAAAGAAAGAAAGAAAAAGAAAGAAAGAAATCTGTCATATCTACTCACTTTGAAAACTTTTATGTGATTTGGGAGTTATATTGGGGTCCCTCCTGTGGCACCTCCTCTTTCCTAACAACAACAGAAGCCATCCATGTCTAGCAGAATTTTCTTTCTGTGTAGTTATTCATGCAATTACAGAGACGAGAGCATTAAAATCTTCATGTATGGTGGTGGAATTGTCCAATGAATGTTTAATTTGGTCAGTTTTTGTCACACACACACACACACACACACTACACACACACAACCTTACACACACACAGATTGTGTGTGTGTAGTGTCTATGTGTATGTGTGTCCACCTGCCTGTGTGTTTGGGTGCTTTCAGAGGTCAGAGGACGAACTGGGTGTCATTCCTCAGACACTATCCAACTTCTTCTTGAGACAAGGTTTCTCTGTGGCCTAGAAATCAGGCTGAGTAACCAGCAAGTCCCAGGGATCCATCCATCAGCCTCGGACTCCCCGACAGTGGGAACACAAGGGCATCAGCACCACACTTGGCTTTTTCTGCCTGAGTCCTGGGGATTGAGAGCATGTCCTCATCACCAGCTGACCTATCTCCCCTGACTCTTTACCACATACATTTTTAAGTTTTGTTGTTAGGCATGTGTATTTTTATGATTGTTGTGATTTATTATTTATTTATTTTGAGAGAGAGAATGGAAGCCTCATTCTGTAGCCCAGGCTGGCCTTGAACTCCCTAGCTTCCAGTTGGTAGAAATCCCCCTGCTGCCGGGTGGTGGTGGTGGTGGTGGCGGCGGCGGCGGCGGCGGCGGCGGCGGCGCACGCCTTCAATCACAGCACTCGGGAGGCAGAGGCAGGCAGATCTCTGTGAGTTTGAGGTCTATAGACTGAGCTCCAGGACAAGCTCCAAAGCTACACAGAGAACCCCTATCTCTGTGGCTTAAAAGGGCTTATTGGGAAATGTTATCATTTATACTATTTTCTACAGAGAAAATATTTACTGTTTAAAATAAATAAATTAATTAAAAAAAAAAGAAATCTCCCTGCCTCAGCTTCCAGGATGCTGAGATCACAGATATGAGATAATCATGCATGGCTTTTATTTCTTTCTATTTTCTTTACTTTCTCTGTCTCTCTCTCTGTCTCTGTCTATCTCTCCCTTGTTGTGAGATGTCTTTCTGTACACTGTGAATATGTATTGCTCTGATTGGTTGATAAATAAAGCTGTTATTGTTGATAAACAAATGTCTTACCAATATCGAGGCAGAATAAGGTTAGGCGGTACATTCAAACTAAAGAGACCAAAAAAAAAAAAAGGGGGGGGGCTGCAAACCGCCAGGAGGAAAAGCAAGATGTGATAATACCAGTAAGCCACAAAGCCACATGACATAAAATAATAGGAATGGGTTGAATTAAGTTATAAGAGCTAGTTAATAATGTGCCAGAGCCATAGGCCATACAGTTTGTAATTAATATTAAGCCTCTAAGTGATTATTTTATAAACGGCTGCGAGACCGCCGCGTGGGTAGGGCCAGAGAAACTTACGACTACTCTATGTGTGTGTGTGTGTGTGTGTGTGTGAGAGAGAGAGAGAAAGAGAGAGAGAGAGAGAGAGAGAGAGGATCTCACTGAGTGTCTGTCTTAGATTGGGTTTTTATTGCTGTGAAAAGACACTATGACCACGGCAATTCTTATAAAGGAAACATTTCATTGAGGGTGACTTGCTTACAGGTCAGAGGTTCAGTCCATCATGGAGGAGAGCATGGCAGCACGCAGATAGATGTGGTGCTGGAGAAACAGTCAAGTGTCCTACATCTTGCAGGCAACAGGAAGTTGACTGACACACTGGGTGGTGTCCTTAGTAATGAAACCTCAAAGCCCACCTCCACAGTGACACACTTCCTCCAACAAGGCCACACCCACTCCAACAAAACCACACCTCCTAATAGTGCCACTCCCTATGAGATTATGGGATTTGGGGGACCAATCACAGTCAAACTACCACAGTGGCCTTGAACTCACGAAGTAGATCAGGATGGTGAAGTGTAAATCTAATTAATCTTATCAGTAAAAACCAGGAGTCATATATCAGGGTAACAACCTGAAAGATCAGAGAAGCAGAGGAGCAGCCACCAGTGACCTCTTACCTCTCCAGATCTTCCAACCAAAAGGGATGAGATCTTGTCTCCACCCCACCTTATCACTTCCTGTCTCCACCTCCTGAGTGCTGGGATTAAAAGCAGGAGCCATCACGGCCCAGCTTCTATGGTTAACTCCCAGCTTCTATGGTTAACTCCAGCTCCTTGACCTCTGATCTCCAGCAAGCTTTATTTATCAGAACACAAACAAAATATCACACAATAGGATGGCCATGAACTCAAGTGTGATCCTGTTTCTGCCTCCCAAGAGCTGGAACTGCAGGTATTGTGGACCACACCTAGCTCATTTTGTTTGTGAAAGTGTTCTTGTAGAGTCCAGTCTGGGTAGATGACATCTTTCTTTCACTGGTTTAGCATGTGTGGCTGCATCTCCTGCACTATAACATTTCGGATGAGAAGTCAGCAAAGTTCTAGTTAGCACGACTCTAAATGCAACATGGTTTTCGCTGTCACTGTCTCTCAGTACTAGGGACAGAATTTAGGGATTTTTTTATATGCTAATCAAGTGCTCTTACACAGAGCCCAATCCCTAGTGATGTTTATTTACTCACCTACTTACTTTTAATTAGATTAATTAGATTTTTTTTTCCCAATTTGAGTACTGTATTAGAGTTCTCTAGAGAAATAGAACTTATAGAATGAATCTCTCTGTTTATATAGAAAGGGGCTTTATTAGAATGATCTACAAGCTATTGTCCAACTAATCCAACAATGGCTAGCTATGAATGGGAAGTCCAAGAATCCAGAAGTTGTTTAGTCTACAAGGCTGGATGTCTCAGCTGGTCTTCAGTAGTTGCTGGAATCCCAAAGAATTAGCCTCTAATGCCAGAGAAGGAATGGACTTGCTAGCAAGGCAAGAGCAAGCAGCCAAAGAGCAAAAGTGTCCATCTTCCAAGTCCTTATATAGGCTTCCAGCAGAAGGTATGGCCCAGATTAAAGACATGTGTCTTCTTGTCTCAAAGGTCCAGGCAAGAAGTAGATCCATCCACTTCAAATCAAGCAAAAAATAGCTCACAGATGTGCCCTCCATTTCCCGATTGTAGCTTATTCCAGATGTAGTCAAGTTGACAACCATAAATAGCCATCACAAGTATAATATGCCTAAGTAGGTTATATAGTCTTTGTTTGTTTAATGGAGACAAGGTTTCCCTGTGTCTCCCTGGCTGTCCTGGACTCGCTCTGTAGACCAGGCTGGCCTGGAACACAGAGATCTGCCTGTCTCTACCTCTCAAGTGCTGGGATTAAAGGCGTGAGCCACCACTTCCCCCGGTGGCAGGGGGATTTCTACCAACTGGAAGCTAGACTCTACAGTGTGCCACCACTGCCCAGCAATATAGTCTTTTAAGTAGACGTAGACACCTCAGATCTAGGACATTAAATATTCTAGTTAAAAGTTGTTTTCTTGCTGAGCATGCTGATACACATCCATTAATCCCAGTGCTAGGAAGTCAGAGGCAGGTGGATCTTTGAGCTCAAGGCCAGCCTGGTCTACAGAGTGAATTGCCACCAGACAGCCAGGGATACATAAAGAAATCCTGTCTCACAAACAAACAAACAATCAAAAAGAATTTCTGAGGATCAGCTCACCCTGAAGTCTGGTAGGGAGATTTTCACACCCAGTGTCCTTTTGCATTCAGAAGACTGGCATGCTCTTCTGCCATATGCAGGTGCCAATAGAGACACAAAATTATGATTAAGTTTTGTGTACACATTTATGATTTATAAATGTCTCTTAACATGGAGTATGAGGAAGGAGCCAGGTGTTGGGGAGTCACGCGAGCAACAGGTGGGAGTATCAATCACAAGTTTGAGGTCAGCCTGACTACGTGGTAAGACCAAACCATCTCAGGAAGAAGGAAAGAAGGAAGGAAGGAAAGAAGAAAGGAAGGAGCCGGGGGAGTGGGGTGGGGGGGGGAGGAGGAGAGAGGGGGAGGAAAACAAATCAGCCTGTTTTTAAGTTCACCCCTTTTCACTGGGGTGAGAGTCCCTCACAAATTCCCAGCATTCATTCAGACAATAAGCAAACACAAGTTTAAGCTCCTTCCTGCTATCGTTTTTTTTTTTTTAGACTGAAACCTGAGCTGCTTCTTTTTTTTTTTTTTTTTTTTTTTTTTTTTTTTTTTTTTTTTTTTTTTTATACCTTTGTTTTAAGTGGCTGGCTCTGTGTTGGACTGAAATATCCCTTCAATTAGGGTTTCAGTGTAGAATGAGTTTCCTCACACTTTCACAGCGTGTTTTCCCAGCACTGTCACTGCCGACCCGATAGAGTTCTTCATTCAGAAGTGGCCCCGGGATGAAGTGGTCAAAGGGAATGAATGGTTCCTCGATCCGTGCTCTTCCTGGGTTTCTTCAAGTCTGCTTCTCACAAGACATCTCAACCCTTACATTTGTCGAAATGTCTATATTAGTTTTGTTGGTTCATTTGTTTGTTTACATTTTTTCTTTTTCCCTTTCTTCTTTTTTCTCTTCCTTTCTTCCTTCCTTTCTTTCTTTCTTTCTTTCTTTCTTTATTTATTTATTTCTTTCTTTTCCCCTGAGACAGTGTTTTCCTGTGTAGCCCTGGCTGTCCTGGAACTCACTCCGTAGACCAGGCTGGCCTCGAACACAGAGCTCCGCCTGCCTCTGACTCCCTAGTGCTGGGATTAAAGGCATGAACCACCACTGTTAGCTTGTTTACCTTTTGAAACAGAGTCCTGCAGTATAATCCAGGCTGGATTCAAGCTCCCAGCAATTCTCCTGCCTTAGCTTCTCAAACTCTGGGATAATAGACATAAACTACCAGGAACAACTTGATTTCTTTGAAGCAAAAATCCATAATCATAACTAAAGACATCCTCACCGCCCCCAGAAGACAAGTTAATGCTCTGTTGTGTTTCAGAATTTTGCTTGCGATTCTCTGTTTGTGTGTCTGTATGTGATTGCATGTGTATGTTAATATGTGTGGCGGTGTGTATGTATGTGTGTGTGCATTTGTGTGTGTGTTGTAGAAATGGAAGAGGGAACACTGGGGTGAAAAAGTTGACATGGGGTAGGGGAGAAAGGAGACGGGGACAAGGAGGGCTGAAGAAGAGAGGGTCAGCCCACAGTCATGATGTGTAAAAAAAAACAAAACCATAAAGAAATATACTTGGTAAGCTAATCCAATGATATAAAGTTTTTAAAAAAGAATGAATTAGCCGGGCGTTGGTGGCACATGCCTTTAATCCCAGCACTCGGGAGGCAGAGCCAGGCGGATCTCTGTGAGTTCGAGGCCAGCCTGGGCTACCAAGTGAGTTCCAGGAAAAGGCTCAAAGCTACACAGAGAAACCCTGTCTCGAAAACCAAAAAAAAAAAAAAAAGAGTGAATTGAGTTACTTTGTATGGGTTGTTAAAAGTCATTCGTTATTAAATGAAAATCTCACCGCCAGACGTGGGCTGCCTCCCTGTAAGCTGTTACTCATGGAGGGCCTTGCAGAGCCCATAATAATACAGGCAACTGTCCACGACGTTATTGCCCACCAGAACTAGATGATAAGACCCTTTTGAGGAAAGCGTCATGTGGCTTGGCCACAGGACAGAGAAAGTTCAAGCTGGAACTGGACTGGAAGTTTCCTCCCTGCCGGCCAGCCCTCAGAATTCCAGAAGGTGCTATGCAGGCTGCTGAGGGAGAGTTGTGAGTAAGTCTTACTCAGCTGTGGACCCCTTGTTCCAGGTGAGCCTCCTGGTGCGATGTGTCAGATTTGGTATGGGGGTAACCAACCACTCTGATTTGGATTTGGTGCCGGATCCGTAAGAGGAAATTCGACTCTGATACTGTAGACCTAGTCAAAGGTCTGTGGTTGGTGAGGCCATCTGAGGAAGTTTCTACATTTTTTTCTTCTTCTTGTGAATGGATATGATGTGCCCACCTAATTGCCTTCCAAGTATCTATGTTTGTGCCCATAGAGTGCTACTGCTACCCACTTTGGCCAGAGAGGCTTGGTCTTGTAGTGGTCAGAAGGGACTGCAAAAACTCCTAACTGGTCAAAGTCCAGATAATAAATGATTGTGGGATGCCCAGCCACAACTGTAACAACCCCTTCACAGTACAGGGAACACTGTGGAATATAGGGAGGGGAGAACATAAAATCTAGAGGGAGGTGGCAGGTAGCAGTGTGTGTGTGTGTGTGTGTGTGTGTGTGTGTGTGTGTGTGTGTGTGTGTGTGCGTGTGTGTATGTGTGTGTGTGTATGTGTGTGTGTGTGTGTGTTGGGGGAGGGGGTAGCAGTGTGGAGCCATAACTTCCAAGTAGGACATGGCTGTGGCACTCTGGAGCTCACAGCAGAGGTAACTTTCTGTACAAGCTCCAACACTGGGACTTGTCAACACCCTGTCAGAGAAGGTGGAGAGGCTCAGCCATGCAATCAGTTCCACTGTCAACACTGATTCACACTATTTTGCTTCTTAGAAGTTAAAATTCGACCACCAGTGACCTCCATATAACAATAGCGGCTGGTGTTCTTGATTGATTTACTCAATGAGTCATGATCATAATTTTTTTTTTTTACATAGACGAATGAAAGCCTCCTTGCAAACTCAGTTTTTCCTGTGGCAAGTACACATCATCTTGAAAAGAGAGGAGAGGAAAAAAGTGGGCATCTTAAAAGTTAGCATCGCCAAGTCCTTGGCTATCTCCCACTATCCCTTAGAATATTTCCCAGGACATTCAGTTCCTAAAAGTCCTCTGCATACGGCACAGGCACAATTAAACATGTGTTGGACAGACGCATATAATTAGCTTTCACCCAGATTTCAGGTGGAGTGTGTTCCATTTTGGAAGGTTTTATTGAAGAAACTCCATCAGAAGGACAGAGACGCATTCTGCCACTCACGCGCTGCCTCCTCCACTATCTATTTCTATGACTCAAACTTTTCAAAATAGAACTTAACATCCATCGCTTCCATCTTGGAGTGTGTGTGTGTGTGTGTGTGTGTGTGTGTGTGTGTGTGTGTGTGTGGTGTATTTAAGACAAGGTTTCACAGTGACCCAAGCAAGATCTTAGATTGACCCAAACTCCTAGTAGTCTTCCTGCCTCAGCCTTTCCAAGTACTGGGGTTTTAGGCATGAACTATCATGTTTAGATAACATCTCCACCTAGAAACTGGTAGCTACAAGCGCTTTGTCTCCTGAACCATGTCTCTTTCAGTGGACCATGCCTGGAGGAGCAGGAAGCTGCCCAGTTCTGCCGAGTATGCTGTGGTTAGTGCGGTGAACTTGAGAACAAGGCCCTCTGAGCAGCCACAGGTCTTGCAACTTTTTGCCTGTGTGGCTTCCTGCAAATGATTTACCCCCCTGGGTGATTTCATTTCTTCCACCAGCAAAAATGGAACCATAATAATAGATCATGAGCTCCGTGGGAGCTTAAGGAGATAATGCAGCAAAGTTATTGGTATAACATGTTGTTAGTGGGCAGTGTGTGTTAGCTCTTTCTGTAGAAAGGATTCTGTTTTTATAGGGCGTTTTACACATTTACATTTGCTGTGGGTTAGAAGAACAGCATGTTTTCTTTTATTATTACTTTTACTATTTTGTGCCTTACTGGACCTTTAGTGGTTTTTTGTTTTCCCTGAAATTTAAAGCCTCATCATTTATTGAACCTTATTATCTAGGGCCCCAGACACAAGACTGATAAGCTTCCTGGAAATACACACACACGCTGGCCCCAAAGTCCTGAAGCTGGAGATAACGCTAGACATTGCCTGCTCATTTAGATAAAATAGCTCACTTTATTTTTTTGTTTTGGCTTTTAACTGCTTTTAATCTTTAAACTGTTAAGCAAGTCATTGACAAGGTAAGGTTGTAAAGTCAGACTTGAGGGTTTTCTTTGGGTTGAACCAACCTCCCTCCGGATTCCACATTACTCTTTCTACGCTTTCTCTCTTGTTCTTCTGTTTAGTCTTGGCTACCACAGGAAGACAGGAACACATTTTTCTTAAATCATTAGAATCCTTAACAGAAAGTATTAAATTCTGTGCTGATGTCGTGGTGTGTACCTGTTCTCCTAGCCCTGGAAAGTGAAGGGAACAGATCAAAACTATCCTAACCTGGACTGTGGGTTTGAGACCAGCCTGTGCTATGTGAGACACTATCTCAAAAGAAAAAAAACAAAAACAGGGTGGGGGTGTGGGAGAGCGGGGAGGGACCAGTGGAATTTGAAAGGCAGGGCTTGGAACACAAGAAAGAATTTTGCATCCACAGCAGTTTAGAGTTCCAGGCTGAGGATGGGCTGTTCATTCCAGAGAATAGTGAACGGTCCTTCCAGACTCCGATGCTGGAAGGCAGAGTCATGCTCATGCAGCATTTGAGTTATGTTTGGCATTAAAGTTTGTCAGATTCCCAGCCTCATGACTGTCCCACTGCCAAGTGCATGTGTGACTTCAGACCCAATTTAGCTCATCACGGAGGAGCCCCCTCACGTTCCCTCGGGTTGAATAAATGAAGGGTTCAGCCTTCTGTGGCTTTACAAACAGCAAAAATCTGGCTTTGCCTTTGGGGAGCGCGGAAGTGTGTCTTTTTCTTTGTTCTGACTAAAATTACTTGTTACTTCTGCTGTTTGAGTGGAGGATAAACTAAGAGTATTGTACAATGGTTGAATTTTCTGGTTCTCCAAATCCTCTGAAAATATTTCCACACATCGCAGATTCTCTTCCATTTACTATGAAGTTATATCCCAATGAACTCATGGCAAATTGGACACATACAGTCAAGAAATATTTAGCAGACACAACCTTCCAGACGTTACAGCTTAGTTTTTTTGTTTTGTTTTGTTTTTCGAGACAGGGTTCTTTGTGTAGCTTTGCGCCTTTCCTGGAACTCTCTTTGGAGACCAGGCTGGCCTCGAACTCACAGAGATCCGCCTGCCTCTGCCTCCCCAGTGCTGGGATTAAAGGCGTGCACCACCACCGCTCGGCCTACAGCTTAGTTTACCGGCTCTAAGGGAACAGATACGGCAGCCTACAGTCGACTATTGCAAGGAGGCAATCTCTCCATCCATTACCGGCCAGGAAAACATTCAACTTTTTAGAAAATGTAATTTCTACTTTAGACACATCATTCTAGCACAAGGACATCAAAAAACATTCCAATCGTGACCTGCTTCTTAGATGGCTCAGTGGGTGAAAGGTGCCTGCCACCAAGCTGGATTCCAACCCCCTGGACCCACAGAGGGGAATGAGAATATCACGTTCCTCAAATTGTCCCTGGAGTCACACACTGTGACACACCCATGTGCATGCACATACACGCACTATAAACAAAATGTAGTAAAAACCACTGAGTTATTTTTTTAAAACTTTTCAGTCGAACAACTGCAAACCAGTGACCTGCTCTACCGCCTTGTGCCTATTTTATTCAAATTATCCATTTCACATCTATGAGCTTTGATTTTCAATTTTTTTTTTTCTGTCTGTCTGCCAGTCTGTTTGAAACAGGGTCTGTCTATATAGCTGACTCTGTATTTGACTGGCCTGGAACTCACTGTGTAAATCAGGCTGTCCTTGAACTTGTGAAGGTCTTCTTGCCTCAGCCTCGTCCTCTGCCTCTGGAGTGCTAGAATGACAGACATTTGGTTTTCATAGTCTTAAGAGAGTTTTTCTCACTGCTAAAATTATACCCAGAAATGTTGAGTGATGGCTAGTCTTTGTGTCAACTTGACTACATCTAGAACTATACCCCAAAATGGAAGGCACACCTGTGAATTTTTGCATAACTTGAAGTAGGAACATCTACTTCTAATCCAGACCTTCAGGCAGGAAGACACACCTCTGATCAATATTATCTGAGCTGGAAAAAGATACGCTTTAATCCAGACCCTAAGGTGGAAGGCACACCTTTAATCTGGCCACCTTCTACTGGGAGCCTATATAAGAACATGGAAGAAGAGACCTTGCTCTCTTTGCCTGCTTGCCGATGCCTAGCTACTGAGTCCATTCCTTCACTGGCACTAGAACCTACTTCTTTGGGATTCTAGTGTACACTGAAGACCAGCTGAGACATCCTCATGGACAACTAACTACTGGATTTTCCATTCACACAGGCAGCCATTGTTGGAGTAGCTGGACTGCCAGCCTGTAAGTCATTCTAGTAAATCTCCTTTCTAACTATATAGACTGATTCATTTATCAATTCTGTTAGTGATTTTTAACCTTCCTAATGCTGTGACCCTTCATTACAGTTCCTCATGCGGTGACCCTCAACCAAAAAATTATTTCTTTGCTACTGTAATTTTATGTGTATGTTTTTTTTTAAATATGTAACAGTGATTTTGTTACTGTTAGGAATCACAATGTAATATGTGATATGTAGGATATCTGACATATGACCCCCAAAGGGTTGGCTCAAGGAAGGATTCTAAAATCTGGCAGGCTTTAGAATTAAAGGAGACTCAGGACCAGGAAGGGTGGGCATGCCTATAAACTAACTCAGTACATGGGAGGTGAAGGAAAAGAAGGTCATGAGTTCAAGGCCCCCCTGTGCTACATAGTGAGACCAGGTCTCAAAGAAACAAAATGCCCAAACTAATTAGAGAAACCCTGTCTCGAAAAGAAAAAAAGAAAAAAATTAAGAAAAGGGATTAAAGGTGTGGGCCACCATGCCCAGCTGTGGACTGGGCTTCTTAATAAAATGGGTGGAGATAAAAGGAACAGGGACACGGAGGTATGTATAAATGGAGGAAATTAGACATGAGAAGAGAATTAGAGTTTAGGGTAGAAAGGTCAAACAAAACAACAAAACAGTCCTGACGAAAATTCTGCTTTATTTTGATGTAGATTGACAGAAAAGAGACCGCAAGGGGACTTGGCAAAAGACAGTCTCAGAGTGGGCTGGGAGCCCTGGAATAGGCATCCCTGAGCCGTGTGGCTTCTAACCTTCACTTCCCTTTTCAGAAATGCATGACAACCAGCTGTTTCCACTGATGAGCGACTTGTTTCTTAGAGGAAAACTTTATGCTTATAGCTAGGTCGCACTGTCCTTGTGGGCACTAAATTACATAACCTACTTGGGTTCTCAGACCGTTCACACACCTAATCTCGTCTGTGTTTCCAATCATCCCTTAAGGTTAGCAGAGCAGGCATTAGCGGTAAGGACATTTGAACTGAAGTACTTTACTCAGAGCTGAAGGATGAACCCTAAATGCTGAACAGAACTGGAAAGTCAGATTTCCTGGAAACTCGGGGAGCTCTCCTTTATTGCTTCAACAACGTCAACGCCGTGATAATAACTTGAATGTGCATACAGGTGTTTGGGGAAGGGATAATTCAAACTGAGATGCAATCTTGCCAGTCTGTAACCCCAAGGAACTGGGGACAGAAGACCAAAACCTGGGATGAAATGTGTTGTCTCCCATTCAGCCCAGCACTGAGTGAAGTTCTTAGGAGAAAATGGCAACCATTTTTTCATCCTGGGATGCTCAGACAGATTGGGAAAACATGGGTAGAAAGGTAGAAAAAAATCCTGTAAATGCATATTAAAATAGTAATAGTTATCTACACACAGGTGAAGCACTGTCTGTAGGTCAGCTAAGGGTGCAGATTACAGATAGTCTCTTATTTATAAAGGCCTAATTAAGCAATTTTTTTACTCCATTTAAAAACAAACAAACATCTCTAATTTCTTGTCCACTGCTTCAGAAAAGGACAGAGGGAACTTTTTTTTTTTTTTTTTTGGTTTTTTCGAGATAGTGTTTTTTGTCTGTGTAGTTTGTGCCTTTCCTGGAACTCACTTTGTAGACCAAGCTGGCCTTGAACTCACAGAGATCCGCCTGACTCTGCCTCCCGAGTGCTGGGATTAAAGGCGAGCGCCACCACCGCCTGGCGGGAACTCTTAAAAGCAAAAGAACATTCAGGAGAAACGGTGCTTTGTAGTCTGATCCTTTTCATGAGCAACTTATACAGGCTGTAAGTTGCTGTCATGATGCCTCACTGAGGGCGGATGTATCATGAGTATGTTTAAAGTAGGGTAGACTCAGCAGGGATGTTCCTTAGGTTAGACGTGTTCAATGGCTTTGTGCTTCGGTTCCTTCTGTTGAGTCAGGGTCTCACTAGCTATCCCATGCTACCCTGTCCTTCTGCCCTACCCCTCCTATCCCATCACGAGTGTCGCGATCACCGACCTACACTGCCTGTGTCACCTGACTATTGTTTTTACCCTTGTGGTGTGCTGACTAGGCTGTAAGTATTTACTGGTTCAAAACTGGGCTTTTAGCATCAGAAGCACCTAGTTTCCCTTTCTGACTTTGCCCTTTCTCTGTCATATCACACAATGATACTTTCTGAAATATGGATCTTAAGAGATTGGAGGGCCGGGCGGTGGTGGCACACGCCTTTAATCCCAGCACTTGGGAGGCAGAGCCAGGCGGATCTTTGTGAGTTCAAGGCCAGCTTGGTCTACAAAGCGAGATCCAGGCAAGGCGCAAAGCTACACAGAGAAACCCTGTCTCGCAAAACCAAAAAAAAAAAAAAAAAAAAAAAAAGATTGGAGATAGCAGAACAGTGAAGAGTTTTCCATGGTCATGGGTATTCTGTGAGGAATTGCATAAGAAATGTTATGCATAATGTCTGACAGTTATTAAAAGCCATTCAACAAATGCAAACCATTATAATGGATGGGTGAAACTGCAAGAGCTTTAGAAGGGATTATTTCATTTCTACTTACCAGTACATCCTTAGCGCCTGCAAAGCCCCTGGCTTTAGAATGTGCAGAAGAGTCATTCTTAGCCCCTAAGTACAGATACTAGAGCCTCGCCTAAGAAGGAGCTTTCAGGGCTAGCTGATGATGGTGGAGGCAGGCTTTTGGAATGAAGGAGACTATGGAAAATCAGACAAGATGGGGCTGGAGAGATGGCTCAATGGTTAAGAGCAGTGGCTGCTCTTCCAGAAGACTTGGGTTTGGGGCCCAGCACCCACATGGTGGCTCAAACTATCTGTAACTCCAGTTGTAGATTTGACACCTGGCTTCCTTGGGCACCAAGCATGCACATGATTCGCAGACATCTACACACTAGAAATAAATCTTAAAAAATGAGAAAAATTAGACAAGACCTCTACAAACAGACTCTTTTATAGAGAACCCCTCCTTCCTGAAGGTCCTTTTGACGTGAATATGGTCTCTATGATTCTATAAATACCATGAAAATTGAGACTGGTGGTGTTATTAAAATAAGAACCCCAACTTTCATGTGTTTAAAAGCTTAGAAACGTAATACACAGGGAAAAGAAGCATGTAGAGTGCTAGCCATCAACTGTGACTGTGTTCACACACTTGAGTGTCCAGTGCTCAGGCAGGCAGCACGTGCGGGTGAAGTAGCTGTGTTATTTATTGGAACAGCAGCGTTCTGCGAGCATCCAGCCGCGTACCTTCACCCCGCTGAGACAAATGAGATGGATGCAGCATGTGGAGATCAGAAAGGATCACTTTCTAATGAAACAAAGCTTACCGTGCAGAGGGAGGCAGCCTTAGAGTGAAGGCAGCGGGTGGAGGAGGCACACCCCTGTAATCCCAAAAATCTTCGCTGAGAGAGAATGAGCCAAGTCATTTTTAAAATAAGAAATCTCAACAACAAAATCACTCTCCTCAGATAGTCTAAAGAGATTTTAAAAAGAGGAAGAGAGACAAGAGTTGCTTTCAGTAGCAGCAAAAGGAGAGGGTCAGGGAAACCTCTCACTATATATACTGTTAGGGAAATATCTGTGTTTAATGCAAGACTGCATGCAATTAATATACAATGAATTCTGAGGGGGCTGTTGAGACAGGGTCTCACTAAGTAATCTTGGCTGGCCTAGAACTCGCTGTGCCCATTAGTCTGTCCTTAAAGTTATAGAGAGCTACCTGCCTCTGCCTCCTGCTTCCTGGGATTCAAAGTGTGTGCCACTACACCTGGCTGACAATGAAATTTTTGAACAATGATCTTAAGAATTGGGTCTAAGTGTTGTTATGTATCTTTTTTTTCCTCTAAGAAAAATATCAAAGTTTCAAAATCATAGCATTAGTACTATGTTCTCAGAAGGCTTTTATAGCCACTGGTAATGTTAATTATAATTCTACAATGCTGTTTTTAAAAGAGATGGAAAGGAATAACAGTTCAGAGGAATTTATAAGGTTCCTTTCAAACTTTTGGAAACCTGGAATCTCCAAGAATGCAAAGATTCAAGAACCTAGGAGGTGGGGAATGGAGGAAGAAGGAAGAGGAGCGTCAAGCAGGAGTTATTTAAAAACTGTTAGTCATGTCCATTTTTGCCCTTAACTAGTTTATCATCATGATAGCAACTGGGCCAGGTGTGAAGCTTATCATCTAGCAATCGGGTGGTGTGCAAAGAAAGAGGAAGGCCTCAAGGTGACCTCAGCCTGTGCTGCATCACAGCCTGTCAGTTTTTCCAGACAGGGTAGCGTAGCCCTGGCTGTCCTGGAAACTCTCTTTGCAGACCAGGCTAGATCTCTAACTCAGAGATCCCTCCGCCTCTGCCTCCCAAGTGCTGAGATTGAAGGCATGCACCACTACGTCAGGCTACAGCCTGTCTTTTTTTATTATTATTATTTTTTATTTTTGGTTTTTCGAGACAGGGTTTCTCTGTGTAGCTTTGCGCCTTTCCTGGAACTCACTTGGTAGCCCAGGCTGGCCTCGAACTCACAGAGATCCACCTGGCTCTGCCTCCCGAGTGCTGGGATTAAAGGCGTGCGCCGCCGCCGCCGCCGCCGCCGCCGCCGCCGCCGCCGCCGCCGCCCGGCTACTTATCTTAAAAATCAAATCAAAACAAAAACCCAGATATTTAAATCGCTGATCTTACATAGATGTGCTCTTAGAAAGTTAGGCTATTGAAGGTTCAGCGTGGAAATTCTAGTGATTATAGAGTTTAACATAGACATAAGGTAAAAACAACTTACCCCCATGAACTCTTCCAAAATAATTCCCATCAAAATTTGTTTTAGAATTTTGAAGCTAAGAAGTAAAGATAAGTAGGGGAAACTGTAGTGGGCTCAGTGTTGGGAAGCTCCACCCAGCCCTGCTTCTCCCATTCCGACCCCGCCCCAGAGAAAGCCCACCTTGGGTGGCTCCATCCTCAGAGGGCATTTATAGCCCCTCCTCCTGGTTTCCCCTTGGTTACTCTTCCCCTGGGACTGCCTGGGAATGCTTTGCTCAAATTAAACCTGGACTTATTAATTCTGCCTGATCTGATTTATCACATCGGTGGAGAGACTTAATATCGGGGTACAGAAACCTTTTGCTCAGGAGAGACTTATTCCTTAGACACCTCCACGATTTATTGAGGTACAAGGCGTACATAGCTGGGAGAAAAACAATTGACAAGACGATCCTACTCTTTCCATGGTTCAAATTGCTAGAAAAATGTAAGCACGCATATACTCCTAAAATCCCTGTTCAGTTGACTTGGAGGCCAGGTGAACAAGGTTTATTGATAATCCTTAGAACTGATAATGCATTTCAAAACTTAGAAAAGAACCCTGAGAAATGGGCAGTCTTACATGTCTCCTGCAAGTGTAGAGTAGCCAATTCCAGAAGCATTAAAGTACATTCCCTACAAAGGATGAAGAAGCCACAGCTTTTCAGAGCTTTCTGGTCATGAGGAGAACTAAGTTGCTGTGTCCTGGCATCCTGGGAGCTTCGGTCTCCACATTTCCATATCCTGGCAGTGCTTTGTGAGGCACAAAACTGGTGTGCGATGGTACTGTCACTCACTGACATTTTCAAACATATTGACTGGATTAATAGACAGTTTCATTAGGACATCAATACAACCATTTTTTTTTTAAACCTTTGCTTCATAAATTGCAGTGGCCATCTTGCCTACCCTTGTAAAGAAGGTTGTAAATTATTGGCTACAAAAATGGGAGGATGACAGCAAACTCAATATCAAAGCCAGCTAGGAACAGTTCTGAAAATACCAAACTATATAGCATGTGCCTATCACATTCTAAGAAAGAAGCAAACGGAGAGGTCCACGCCTCAGGATAAAACGTCTAGTTTTTAATTGCTTAGTGTGAAACTAGGGCTACATTGCATTTTCACATCTGTGATGTGAAGCCTGTGTTGTGAGTAACATCATGGTGTCACTGATGCTGTCATGCATGCATACATAGTCACAGAAATGAATAGATTCCCTACAGCACTGTATCCTAAAGGACAGTGGTACAGAGGCATCTTCTCCGTGGACAAAACTTTAGAAACGGATGCACATGCTAATTAAAAGCAAAGTGGCCAGATGTGTAGCTGTATGTCAATGCATGGGGAGTGGCCGCTGGTTCAGAGGATGCTCAGACTTGGAAGGAACATGGTTAGAAAAGGGGGAACAAGGATATGGGGGGAAGAGGTATGTGGGCTAAGCCTCTCTGGGTGTGCAAAGGATGGGAAGAAGATACTTTCATGTTCCATGTGAATGCTCACCAAAAGATGGTCTCAGCAGAGAAGGCCTTTAAAAACTAAGTGGCGCTGGGTTGATGGCATATTCTCATAATCCCAGCACTTGGGACGTGGACGGAGGCAGTAGGATCAGAAGTTCAAGGCTAGTTTGAATTAACTGAGACTCAGTCTCAAAAATAAAAAGAATAAATGAATAAGGTAACTTACTATGTAGATGGATACTACTCTGCCATGTCCCCTCCATGCCCTATTAATTTTCAATGGAGTTATGAACAAAGTGGCCATGGTTTCAGAGATGGAGGTTGTCTTAGTTATTTTTTCTATTACTAATGCTAAGATACAATGACCAAAGAAAAAAGAGTTATTGAGGGCTTACAGTTTCAGAGGGTGAATCCATGATCAACCATCATGGCGGGGAGCATGGCAGCAGGCGGGCAGGCATGGTGCTGGAGCAGTAGCTGAGAGCATATATTCTGATCCACAAGCACAAAGCCAAGTGAGAGAGCAGGAGAAAGCATTAACTGGTAATGACCTGGGTAAAATCTCAAAGCCAATCCCTCCTCCCAGTGATACACCTCTAAACAAGGCCAACAAGACCTTAATCCTTCTCAAACAGTTCTACCAATTGGGGGCCAAGTATTCAAAGATGATCCTATGTGGACCATTCTTATTCAAACCTGCAAGAGGATATACAGAGAGTTAACAACTAAGTTTCTACTCACTGGACCCTCTGATTTTGGCTACTACTGAGGTCCATCATAAGTCTATGATGGTAGAATGTTAGCAGAAGGGATCCAGTTGAATCCCCAATATGGCACCATTCCCCAGAGTAATAGTCCAGCTATCTCCCAGCAAGCTGATTCTATTTAATCACTTCTACCATAGACAAGGTAATGTTTTGTCTGAATGGGAACAGACATTCTGGATGTAGAGTAAACTTTCCTTCCACACACTGCTTCTGCTGAAGCTCTACCACCATAGATTATACAACACCTTATCCTCTTTCCTGCTTATCTGACAAAGAACTTTGCATCACAACTGAAGAACTACAGCAATGAGCTTGTGCTGGTGGAATCTATCACCCTTAACCATGTTTCCCATCACCCTTAAGCAGATGGCTTAGTGAGGGAACACTGGTGTGACCTGAAATCTCAGTCACAATGACGGTACGGTACTCAGCAGGCTGGGGCAAGGTTCTTCAAAGGCAATGTGTGGTGGTTTGAATGGGAATGGCCCCCATAGGCTCTTAAGTTTGAATGCTTGGTCCCCAGTTAGTGGAACTGTTTAGGATTAGAAGGTGTGACCTTTTTGGAGAAGGTATGTCACTGGGGGGTGGGCTTTGAGGTTTTAAAAATCCATGCCAGGTCCAGGTTCTCCCTCTCTCTCCTCGCTGCCTGCAGATCAGAATGTAAAGCTCCCAGCTACGGTTTCAGTACCATGCCTGCTTGCCTCCTTCCTGCCATGATGATCATGGCCTAGCCCTCTGAAATTGTAAGCCAGGCCTCAGCTAATGTTTTATTTTATAAATTGCCTTGGCCATGGTGTCTCCTCACAGCAACAGAACAGTAAGTAAGACACTGTATGGGTTCTGAATAAACACCTTGTATATGGTACTGTTTCTCCCATAGCTAGGATTTCATGGTCATCAGCCCAAGGGATGAAGGGTTGAAAATGGAAATAACACCACTAATGACTCACTAGTCAAAGTTGACTTCCTATTTCTGTAACTTCATGCTCTGTTGGCCTAGATATCTCAGTTCCAGAGAAAAAAAAATGTTTCCACCAGGAGACACAATAAAAATTCCATTGAACTGGGAGTTAAACCAGCTGGCTGGCCAGTTTGGACCCTTCATGTCTCTAAGTCCACAGGGTAAGAAGAGGGTTACAGTATTGATGGGGGTTACTGATCTGGCCCACCGAGGGGAAGTGGAATATTACTCCACAGTGGGTTATGTCTGAAGTACAGGAGCTATTACAGGGAAGCTCTCAGTGTTTTATCCCCAGCTTAAAGTCTGGAAAATGATAAGAACCCAATCCGGGATGAGATATGAAATGCTCAGACCCTTCAGCAGTGAAGGTTATCTCACCCTCCCAGTTTAAAAAAACAAAACAAACGCAGTATAAAGTTTACTGAGGAGAGGGGGACTATAGAACACCATATTGAAAGTGATTGTAAACTCCAACTATACAGAGAGAGCCATTAATTACTGCCATCCATTGTTCTTCACGTTTTATTAAGACTACCTCTGTGTGAATATAGGGTGGGTATATTGATCAAGGTGGTTCACTCCTCCTTCCTCCCTTTTCACATAACCTAAGATATACTGACTTTTGGAGAAGGGATTATTGCATTTTTGATTGTACACAGGATGGGTATATCTCATTAGGTATGGCCATTACATTGTTGTTGTCATCTTTAATTTGGAAGTTAAGCATGGTTCCAAGAGCTCTGTTTGGGTTTTAGATTGACAACAGATTGATTTCTGATGGTTAATTGTAGGTGGCCCCTTCACTGAATTAAGAGCTATCTAAAGAATTGGGATGTATCTATAAGAGTGTTTTCAAAGGTCGCATAGGAGTGGGTGGATCGAGTGGGGAGTGTGTCTACCTGCTGTTGGCTGGAGGCTTGAATCAAGCAAAAAAAGAGAAGAGAAAAAGTGATTCTCATTTCTATCCCCACCTGTGTGTATCCTTCACCTCTCATCTTCAGATGTCATAACTCCAGATGACTACTGTTTGGTCCCCAGCACCAGATGTGATGGTTGCACACTTGTAATCTCAGAATTCAGGAGGTAGAAGCAGAACAATCAGGAGATCAGAGTTATCCTTGGCTAATAGTATAGGCCAGTATAGGCTACATGAGACCCTGTCCCAGGTTGTATTTCAGTGACATCAGGGCCTTAGGAAAAATAGCTAGATCTGGAAAGTCTCCTAAACCTTTGAGTAAGTGTTATTCAACTTAACTACAGCCCATGGCCTTTTTGTGTGCGGTCTTCCTATAATAACCCTGATCTAAGTGCCATTGGAGACATGTTCCACCACGATCTGACAGAGGAAAGATATGAAACCAGGGACAGCCAGAATGACCTAGAAAACCTCCTTGGGAGCATGCAGACCTTCCTTGACCTTCCAGACTCCACCCCCTTCAACAGGTCCGTCTTGGCATTCATTCTATTCCAACAATGGTGAATGATTCAAACCTCCTTTGGTTCACTTTTCACTTACTCTGCATTTTGACTCTCAGGAGTAGCCTCTACTTCAAACACTTGGTAAATAAGTATTCAGTTATCATGGCATTCAGTTCCTTGATAGGACATCTTTGGGAGCATTGTGTGGGTGGGACAATGGGGGAAAAGAGGAAACCGGAGAACAAAATGGGAGAATCTTTCAGCCCATTAGCATGGAATTCCTAGCACCCAGGCCTATCTGTGGCCCAGATGAAGGGGTTTATACTGTGCAAATAGTTTAATGGCCGTACACACATGTATTATTTGGATTTGCATTGTGTCAGGCCTTGTATATAAAGTTGTAATGTGTATAGGGTGTGTATAGCCAGCGTAGCATATTTTCCATTTGAAAGTCCCCCTTGAAAGAGGCACATGAGGTGGTATTGTGTTCCCCGAAATATTGTGCACCCTAATAAACTTATCTGGGGTCAGAGACAGAATAACCACAATATTAAACATAGAGGATAGGCAGTGGTAGCACACACCTTTAATCCTAGCATTCGAGAGGCAGAAATCCATGTGTTCAAGGATACAGCCAAGCATGGTGACTCACGCCTTTAATCCCAGAAAGTGAGCCTTTAATCCCAGGGAGTGATGGTAGAAAGCAGAAAGGTATATAAGGCGTGAGGACCAGAAACTAGAAGCATTTGGCTGGTTACGCTTTCAGGCTTTCAAGCAGCAGTTCAGCTGAGATTCATTCTGGATGAGGACTCAGAGGCTTCCAGTCTGAGGAAACAAGATCAGCTGAGAAGTTGGCCAGGTGAGGTTAGCTGTGGCTTGTTCTGTCTCTGATCATCCAGCATTCACCCCAATACCTGGCTCCTGGGTTTGATTTTATTAATAAGACCTTTTAAGATTCCTGCTACAGGCACATGCTAAATTCTTTATTTTCACAATTTATGGGATGGAGGTATTAGAAGCCCCACTCAAGAGATGACAAAATTAAGATGTAATTTTTAAGATGTAAAATTTACACAAGATGACCTTGTGTAAATTCTTGCAAAGAGCAGGCCTCAAGCAGGGCCAAGTATGTGACCAGTTACTCTTTCATCACAAACATGCACTGTCACTCCTGATCTTGTGCAAGTGACATTAAAAAATATGAAGGGTCAAGATAAAACGGAAGTCAGTGTACATGACAAGACATCAACTAGCTCTCTGGCCACCCCTGCTAGGGGTTTCCCCAGGACTAATATCTTACTTTTTTTTTTCCCTAATATCTGTGAGTGGGGGTTTGTAGGACACTGTCCTTAGTGGTGGCCTCAACTGCTCTAGCTTCTTCCTAGAACAGTTACAGTGTCAGGATGGGGAAGATGTAAGGAGAGACGAATACTGAGCCAATTAAAGCTTTTGGGTTTCACTTCAGCTTGGCAGATATGTCCGTCAGATATCCAGGGTGTTCTTTTCTGTGGGTTCTTTATAAATTAGGAGGTGAAAAGGATCGCCTATGAGCATCTCTATCTTGTTTCCAACTTCCATATGCATGTCTCAAGGAATGGGTCTACCTGGTACCCAAGACCAGGCTTTGAGACTTGCAAGGATGTAAGCTGTACGAGGGGATTCACCCTGGAGCAAGTAAAGCCAGAGGAGGCAGAGAACATGGGCTCCACACCCCAGTTCATCATTTAGATTAGTTTGTATGAGATGATAAATGGCCTTTTAAAATGTAAATGCCTAGACATAAAGCTACATCAATAGTATATAAGGCTTTCAGTGAGGCCACAGTCCTCTTGACGTTAAGTCATACGTAGTATTTAATTTTAATTTAAAGATCTCCCCAATTTCCCTTTCTAGTAAAACTATTGTATCATTTTCCATGATCATATAGGAACTTCCCCAAACATCTTTTCCTAGGTATAACTTAAGAGTTAAACACAGCCAGGCAGTGGTGGCCCATGCCTTTAATCCCAGCACTTGGGAGGTAGAGGCAGGAGGATCTTTGTGAGTTCGAGGCCTGCCTGGTTGGTATACAGAGCTAGTTCCAGGACAGCCAGGGCTGAAAAAAATAAAACACAAAGCTGTCAAATATGTAGTGATCCATGCTTATTCTGGCTGGTAGGGTTCTTGATTTAAAAAAAAAAAAACAAAAAACAAAAAAACAAAAACAAACTCCTTATTTGTTGTTCATTGTGTGGTGCTAAATCAGTCCCTGGCAACTTCCCAAAGATGAAATGAGAGGCTGTGTTTCCAGCCTGTCACAGACCTACCTGCTTGCTGCTTCCTAGATTTTCATTCTTCCGAGTTAAGATTGCCCACTGGCTTCTTCCATTGTCCCCCCTAATTAACACAAAAACCTTCTCTTTCTAGAAAGAATATGTAGAGAGCATTGGTGTTATCATTTGGGTGGGGGAGCTCCATAATAAACCATGTAGTCATGTGGGTTTTAATAACTCTTAACTACATTACTATGGATAATGTGTACTTCTTAGTTTTCTACTGTATCACTCTCATCTTTATGCATATCACTTTTGACAGTGACAAATATGGATGATAATAGTTATGATAGAAACTGCTCCATAAATAGATGCTTAGCCACCACTTGTCCATAATAGCTGTCATGAATCAACTCACTTGTCATCCTCTTCCCGTGGGGGATTACTCCTTTAATAAAAAGACACGCTCTCAGTGACAGCCTCCAACAAAAATGCATCTATTCACTGACTCTCTGTAGTGATAATTGTGTTTTCGGGTGCTCCTGTGTGTTTTGAGGATGCCCCAAGGAAAGGTTTCTACATACATTAGCCAATGAATTTAAAAAAAAAAAAAAAAAGGCCGGGGAGCCTGAACTGTGCACACATTTGTTGTGGAATCTATAGCGTCTTGAGTAATATAAAATGGCACTGTCTTGTTATCAATGAAATATCTAGGTAGTCAAGACTAACAGAGTAAGGAGTGCCAGAGAAGATATAGCTGAGTACTTAGTGCATTTCAAACCACTTCCTCTACTATAGGGAGGAATTGGCATTTGTGGGGCTTTGAATTAAGCGGCAAGTTATTTTAAACTGTCAGGTTTCAGTGTTTGTACAGTCCATTTTTTCAACTGCAACAGAAACGAGATTTTCTAAAGCAGTAACAGACACATGCACTGGGAAATGTTTTGCTTCAGTTTATATCTTTAAAGCATTTTATTTATTTATTTATTCATTCATTCATTTAAAAAAATTTTTTTTGGTTTGTTTTTTTTGTTTTTTTGTTTTGTTTTTTGTTTTTCGAGGCAGGGTTTCTCTGTGTAGTTTGGGTGCCTGTCCTGGATCTTGCTCTGTAGACCCAGCAGCACGCCTTTAATTTCAGTTTACATCTTGGTAAACCATTTCCATTAGAGATATGTCGCTGAGCCATATCGGTGAGACCACTGGCTTGGGGGAGTGTAGAGTAGTTAACTAGCCAGCGTCACATCAAAGCTCTGTCCTTTCTGGCTGCAGGAGGACTTGCAGAGCAACGCTCTGGGGCACGTGAAGCAATCTGACCTTCTAGAGTTCTCCCGGGGAACTCTATCGCCCTCTAGGCTGCGTTCATCAGCTGAGTGAGTCAGGCAACTCTGGCCACTTACCCGCCCAGGGAGGAACTGGGACGGGGCCCGGATAACCTCCTGGTAGGAGGACTATCTGGACCAAGGAAGGAAGAATAGATCAAGTGGTTGAATAGCTGCCACAGGGCAGCCTCAAGCCTGCGCACGGTTGACAGGCGCATCACACAGCCCCCCAACCGCCCCCCTCCCTCCGCCGCCGTCTGTCACCTTCCTGTTCGGAAGTCTTAGTAGGTTGCTGGGACAGAACTGGGGGCGCCTGCTCCACCCTTCAGGTATCCGGTTGGAAGAAAAGCCAGTCTCAACAACTTGATTCCCTCTCTGTTAAATGATAAGGTTAGCAGACCGTCCGTCTCCAATCGCTGACCATTCCGGGCAGGGAGACAAAGAGACGCATCCAAATAGGTCCTTTTCTGTTCCAACCACAAATACATGGTTGTGTCTTCTCCTTATTGCACTTGGAGGCCTCTTAACTTGAATTCCATGTTCCTTCTGGAATGCACGCCAGAGAGCATTCCTGGGAGAACAAACCCTGTGCATGTGTTTTGAATTTTTTTTTTTCCTGGACTGATTTGTGGTGATAATCAGTTAAGTTACATTTCTTGTGTGTCTTGCTGGTGAAATAAGCCCCGGACGCTGATGACTGTAATTTTCTGGATGGTGTTGCAACAGCAGGGATAAATAGCCCAGGGTTGAACTTTGCAGCTCGCTCCCTTCCTGTATGTAAATTCCCTTTAGTTATAAAGTAGGGCTCAGAGCAGAGCAGCTAGGGCAGGCTCTGGTGCTCCCTTGTCATCCGGCACTTCCAGCCTCACAGAGGCGCCCAGCCTGGAGGCTAACTCCGTAAAGTAATCCCAGCCTGCACCTCCCCAGCACTGTGAAGAATGAAAGAGGAGGCTTTAAGATCCCCCTGGAAAGGTTCGTGTTTTGAGTACCATCGTTTGGATGGGATGGCTAAAACAAAGATACCTGGGAGAAGCGCGGGGAGTTAGGTGATGGACTAGGGAGGGTCTTTGATGGGAGACTCCTTGGTTTTATGTTTTAAAACAAATTAAGTAATCATCTTTGCAGAGACTGGTGTTTTCAGACCAAACACCAGTTGTTTTCTAGAGGGGAAGGAACCAGGCGGGTGAGGGTACTACAGGACTAGGCTAAATAAATGATTGGTGCCACGTGGTTTGTGGAGGCACTCACTGGCAATAGCAGATTCACAGCTTGTGCAGAATTCAAGCACGGGCAAACCAGCATGGGCTAGTTGCTGTGATTTGGAATCGCCTACACCTTGTTTTAGATTGGAGTGCTAATTTCAGGCATCCTAGGGGCGTTTTGAAGAGTGTCGACTTAGCAAAATCTTGTCTCCAGGGAGAGGATTGCGCCCCCTTCTCCGGGTCTCTGGCTGTCTGAAGTGAGCAAATCAAGAGGCAGCTGAGACTAGAGATCACATTAGGGCATGTGAGGTGGCTGTAGCTGTAAAATAAACTCCTGCCCAAGACGGAGGGAAAAGAGCTTAGCCTGCTTTTCCTGGCTTGACAACTGGTATTTTGGAGTGTGTCAGCTCTAAAATGCTAGGCCCTTCTCCTCAGCAAGGGGTCATGGCAGGGCAGTCACCGCAGACAGCACCAGCCAGTGCCAGGTACTGGCCCCGAGAGTCTTGCTTACTTGTAGCCGCCTTCCCGCCCCTGGCCCGGACCGGGTGCTCCCGGTTTCCTAGCCAGCGCTGGCGCGCGTCCCCGCGTTGGCGGTCAAGCTACAGCGCCAGGCATCCCCCAGCGGCGGGGTTACTGCAAGGTACCAGCTCAGGCTACCTCCTGCAGCTTCCCTCGGTTCTCAGCTTTCTGAGATAGGTCTTCAAGAGTTAATGGGTTTCAGTTATATGTGAACTTGCAGGAAAAAGCAAAGTTATAAAATTTAAGACGGCTTGGACCCGCCGTGAGGTAACTCAGGAGGGTAGGAAAGATGGGGAAACAACGAACGGAGTTTAAGGCAATGCAATGCGAGTTTTGCAGTTTTCTTGTGAGAGAGGAACAGGTCCCCAGGCCGGGGAGTCGACGTCGCAAAGGTCACTCCAGGCCGGCGCCCGGAGCGAAGCCCCTGCTCCCCCTAACTTGCCACCTCCTCACGTGTTCTTGGCATGGCTAGGATTAAAATTTGCAAGGCACAAAAATTATATGCGGAACGGACAGAATGTTCTCGGAGATTAGTTGAAAAAAAAAAGTGAAATGAAGATTGTACTTTTTTTTTTCTTGTAGTGCAGAGACTTATTTCCGCCCCCTCCCCTACACATTCCTGACCCCCCTCCCCCCGCTCTTTCCTTCCTTCCTTCCTCCTCTTCCAAGTTCTGGGATTTTTCAGCCTTGCTTGGTTTTGGCCAAAAGCACAAAAAAGGCGTTTTCGGAAGCGACTCGGCCGTGCACAAGGGACATTTGTTTGTTTTGGGACTGGGGCAGGAAATCTTGCCGGCCTGAGTCACGGCGGCTCCTTCAAGGAAACGTCAGTGTTCGCCGGTCGCTGTCGCCCGCTGCGCGCCCCTCAGTCCGCGGCCATGGGGGAGATGCAGGGTGCGTTAGCTCGGGCTCGGCTCGAGTCCCTGCTCCGGCCCCGCCACAAAAAGCGGGCGGAGGCGCAGAAAAGGAGCGAGTCGGTCCTGCTGAGCGGACTGGGTAAGCACCGCCGCCCGGCCCGCGGGGGACTCGGCTCCGGAGGGGGTATGGGTGGGTGGAAGTCGGATGGAGACGGGAGGATGGCGCCGGACAGAACCCGGCGGATGCGCGCCGGGCACCGGGGTCGGGAGACCGAGGACGGGAGAGAGGTCGGCGCTGAGCCCGTGCGCAGCGGTGCTCCACTCGGGCAAATGGAAAATCACCGGGGCGCTCCACCCCTCCAGTGTCCTCCTTCTGCCCGGGAGGACCGAGGCCCAGTGCCTCCCTGCGCGCGGGGGTCCTGGGGGTCCTGGTCGTGCAGCCCGCGGAACCTTAGGCCCTGCCGGGGCGACTAGCACGGCTCACCCAGGAGCAGGCTGCCAGCCACCCGCATCCGCCGGGGTCTCGGTCGGCAGCCCGAGCGGCGGCAGTGGGCGGGGCTCGGGACGCCGCTTCCTCATTGTTCCGCCGGCCCCGCCCCCGCGGCGGCGCAGGGTATATAAAGACGGCCGCGAGGCTGGCGCGCACTGTTGGCTGAGCCGGTTCCACAGCTTCAGGCTGTCTCTATACTCATCGGCGCGATGACTGTGAAAACCGAGGCTGCCCGAAGCACCCTCACCTACTCCAGAATGAGGGGAATGGTAGCGATTCTCATCGGTGAGTGCTGGAAAAGCACCGGAGACTTGTGTAGGAGAGGCGACGTGGAAACGTTTGAGCGTTTTGAAGGTTTCAGGATCAGATTAGCGTGTGGCGTCGGACGTTACGGAGCCGCCTGTAAACCTTTTTGTCTTTTTTGTTTTTAATTCACAGCTTTCATGAAACAGAGAAGGATGGGCCTGAACGACTTTATTCAGAAGATTGCCAACAACTCCTATGCATGCAAACAGTAAGTTTGGGGGTAATTGAAGAAAATAAAAAGAATCGTTTAAAATTTTCCAGCAGCTAAAATTTACTTACTATTACCACTTTGTTTATCGGGGGAAGCCGACGTCTTTTCTCCGGGGTAGAGAGATCTCTTTTGGTCTTGAGCATTTGGCTTATTTGAAACATTTTAAACATTAGTATTAATTCTCGGGTCGAGCTTGCCCTGGAGATGTAAGATTAATTCTCGTGCATGTTTATGAAATCCACGTCCTCTCTCGATGAACAAACCTTAATTTGTATATTTAACTGGGTTATTTTCTTTACCTACGTTTTTGTAATTCATTCGGATGTTTTCGGTTTAAATACTGAACGGTTGAGTCAGAAATTGCGCTTATGTCGGTGTGCCCTCTGGTGGCGAGTTACAGAGTTTCTAAACCGGCTCTTTAATCCCCGCAGCCCTGAAGTTCAGTCCATTTTGAAAATCTCCCAACCTCAGGAGCCCGAGCTTATGAACGCCAACCCCTCTCCTCCGGTAAGTTCGCTCATGTCTGTGGAGGAACATTGTAAATGAATCTGTATTTCTGTAGTGGTCAGTTAAGACAACATTTGTAAAAATTATTTTGAAGGCAGGAATGTCTTCACAACAAGTGGCATTAAGTGTTTAAGTATTGAGTCATTGGAATGTTTTGAAAGGCGTCTTTCGTAAACTGTTTTATGTTAGCAGTAGGCTGTGTAGGCAGTGTGCAGCTTACATACACGCAGATGTTAAAGGGTGATGTTTTTTGTTTTCCAGCCAAGTCCTTCTCAACAAATCAACCTTGGTCCGTCCTCCAACCCTCACGCTAAACCATCTGACTTTCATTTTTTGAAAGTGATTGGGAAGGGCAGCTTTGGAAAGGTAATTTCAAATATGAGAAATTTAAATATAGGCTCCTTCATGTATTCATTTTTACATTCTCCCTGGATGAGGACAGAAAAATAAATGGCTTGTTTGATTGACGTTTCAGGTTCTTCTAGCAAGACACAAGGCAGAAGAAGCTTTCTATGCAGTCAAAGTTTTACAGAAGAAAGCAATTCTGAAAAAGAAAGAGGTAAGGGTGGCACCCGATGCCCTGCCTAGGGAACAGTCTTTACCCTGTGATTCGGTGCCACGCTGAAGTTCAAATTTCCACTGACTCCCATCTTTTTCCTAGGAGAAGCATATTATGTCAGAGCGGAATGTTCTACTGAAGAATGTTAAGCACCCTTTCCTGGTGGGCCTCCACTTCTCTTTCCAGACTGCCGACAAACTGTACTTTGTCCTGGACTACATTAATGGTGGAGAGGTGAGCTGGGGGAGTAGACTTCTTGATAGTGGTGGGGTTTCTCAGCTCTCTGCTTGCTCATTTTTGGTTTGAGATGAGTTTTAAGATACTTGGGGTGGGGGGCAGATTACCAGAATTATGAATTATTTTTTTTTAAGCTATTCTTTCAAGCCACTTTCGCCTTCTTTCTCTTCAGGCTTCTGGGTCAGGCCTGATGAAATGACCCCACGCGCTCAGCCTCGCTGTGTTTTATCTCTTGTAGCTGTTCTACCATCTCCAGAGGGAACGCTGCTTCCTCGAACCACGGGCTCGCTTCTATACCGCTGAAATAGCAAGTGCCTTGGGCTATCTGCACTCCCTGAACATCGTTTATAGGTAAGTCAGAGACAAGGCTACCTTGCTGGGAAGTGGCATGGGTGGGGGGAGGGGGGGAGGGGCGGGCTGAGCCTTTGGAGTCTTTAAAATATGTGATTATGTGCATGCAATTTGGTCCCTTCTAAAACTTTTCCTAGCATGGGAGCCAGCCAAGAGGGTGGTGCCTAATCCAGAACAGCAGAGCAAGAACTCCTTTCTGTGATTGGCTATGGGGCAGCAACGGATTAAAGATCCTAATACCCTTAGCAGTCTTTACAGAGGATTTGTCACGAAGTGAAATTAACCTATGCAACCACTTTTCATTTTCCCACAGAGACTTAAAACCAGAGAATATTCTCCTGGACTCCCAGGGACACATTGTCCTCACTGACTTTGGGCTCTGCAAGGAGAACATTGAACACAATGGTACAACATCCACCTTCTGTGGTACGCCTGAGGTAGGTGCTCTTGACTTGGTGCCTGATCTACCCCTGCCCCCCCCCACACACACTTTAGAAGAGAGACATGCACAGTAGTAATTCTTTTAAATAATAATAATAATAATAATAATAATAATAACCTCTTAGCAATTCCTTAGTGCAATTCAGTACAAGTAAAATACTTGCATTGTTTGATTCACCCTGAGGATCTCTAAGGCCTTAACTAGCTGTTGGTAAGATCCATGTCATAAGAGATCCTCATAGACCACTAGTTGATAAGTTGCTTTCTAAATACATCGGTCTGCACACAGGGGGCCAGTTAGCCTCAAAGAGGATAGAGGTCTGAACTAGGAAGCAATCCAAAAAATACCCAAGTATATGCTTGCCATCAGGACTGCTGGTTTCGAGGGCTCTCTAACCTCTCCTGCTGTGTTTCTTTTCAGTATCTTGCTCCTGAGGTGCTCCATAAGCAGCCGTATGACAGGACAGTGGATTGGTGGTGCCTCGGGGCGGTCTTGTACGAGATGCTCTATGGCCTGGTGAGTAACACACCCGCATCATCCCCATGACAACTGTAAAAACATTTGTGGGTCTACTTGAGTACAGGTTTAGCCACCACGGCTTGTCTCTATCAGTAACCTTATCAAAAGCTAATAAAGGAGACACTGGTTATTTTTCAAGTACATTTTATAAACAATGTCTTCTGGATTTTTTTTTTTTTCAGTAGTATTATGGGAATCTTAGGGCAGGTCCTGAGCAGCATCCCCAACCCACTAGTGGTTTTATTCTACAATTTACTACAGAGGACCACACCCAACCTGAGCAGTAGCAGCCCCATGCCCCAGCAAACACACGACCACACATGATTCAGTGTGGGTTGTAAAATAGACATTTCAAAATTATGGACGTTTCAACAGCCAGGGAAGGGACTGTATCCCAAGTCCAGCTTAGCATACTAAGTTCAGCGCTTTCTCGCTAGAGGAAACTTGAACCTGAAGGGATTCTCTTCCTTTTCCAGCCTCCGTTTTATAGCCGGAACACAGCTGAGATGTACGACAACATTCTGAACAAGCCCCTCCAGTTGAAACCAAACATTACGAATTCAGCAAGGCACCTCCTGGAGGGCCTCCTGCAGAAGGACCGGACAAAGAGGCTGGGTGCCAAGGAAGACTTTGTAAGTACCGCTGTCCCGCCGCCAGGGGACCTTGGGGACGGACGCTGACGGACCTGACCTCATGCCCTTTATTGAGTTCTGCTATCTAAACGAATCTCTTGTTTCTGTCCAACAGATGGAGATTAAGAATCATATTTTCTTCTCCCTAATTAACTGGGACGATCTCATTAATAAGAAGATTACACCCCCATTTAACCCAAATGTGGTGAGTATCTTTGTGTTTTTTCTGGTCTAAGAATAGTGAGATCCAGAAGGTTTCTTTTAGGTCACAATTTGAAGAAGAGTAGATACTGTCTGTAGACTGACTAATTGTCCCCAGGGGAAATGGTTTTTTGTTTTGTTTTGTTTAATTCCAAGCAAAGCTCACTAAACATGAAGACATTGCCCGGCCTGGTAACACATACCTGTAATGCCTGTATCTCAGAAAACTGAAGCAGGGTTCAGTTTGAGGCTGGCCTAGGCTGCATAGTGAGACCTTGTCGCCAATGATACCTCCTGAACTTTGGAGCCTTTAGGGTTTTAAGCTTCTAGCGGAGGATTGTAGGGCTTAGGATTCCCCATCCGTTGCCCTGCGTCGTCTTTTTGACACTGAGTGTGTCTCCCTTTCCTGTAACAGAGCGGACCCAGTGACCTTCGGCACTTTGACCCCGAGTTTACTGAGGAGCCAGTTCCCAACTCCATCGGCAGGTCCCCAGACAGCATTCTCATCACGGCCAGCGTCAAGGAAGCCGCCGAAGCCTTCCTGGGCTTCTCCTACGCCCCTCCCATGGACTCTTTCCTCTGAACACTCTTGGGATGGTTCTGAAGGATCCCCTGCGTGTTTTCTAAGTGTTTCAGTTAGCCTTTGGAGTCGCCAGCTGACATCTTAAAAGAGAATTTGCACACCCGGAGGCTAGGCAGTCCCGCCGCAGCCGCCGCCGCACACTGCTCGAGGGAAGCTTTTCGAAGAGCACATCCTTCTTCTCCTCCTCCTCCTCTTCCTCTCAGTGAGCTCGTGAGGCTTTCATTTCTACTCTTCCTTCCACCGTGGTGCTAGCTCCCCGCGAGCGTCGGAGCGCCGACTTGGTTAGACAGACACCTTGGTCTCGTTAGAAGGAAGATGCAGGTCTGAGAGGGATCTCCCCGCAGGTCTGTCTGAGCTGTGACCACGAATATTCTGCAATGTGCCTTTTCTGAGATCTTGTTAGCTCCAAAGCTTTTCCTATCGCAGAGTGTTCAGTTTTTTGTTTTGTTTTTGATCTTGTGTATTTCCTGCGTGAACAGTGGTGTGAGTGTGCCATGCCTGACCGCAGACGATTTTGTCATAAGCATCAATGTGACACTTGCAGGACACTACAATGTGGGACATTGTTTGTTTCTTCCATATTTGGAAGATAAATTTATGTGTAGACTGTTTTTTTTTTTTGTAAGATATAGTTAATAACTAAAATCTATTGAAACGGTCTTGCAATGACGTGCATCCAGATGCTTAACGGAAGCATTGCTGCTACAAATATTTCTATTTTTAGAAAGGGTTTTTATGGACCAATGCCCCAGTTGTCAGTCAAAGCCGTTGGTGTTTTCATTGTTTCAAATGTCACCTGTAGGATGGGCATTATTTATGTTTTTTTTTTTTTGCATTCCTGATTATTGTATGTATCTTGTAAAGAAAGTCTGTACATTGGGTTATAACACTAGTATATTTAAACTTACAGACTTATTTGTAAACCATCATTTTAATGTACTGTAATTAACATGGTTATAATATGTACAATTTCTCCTCCCTACCACACAACTTTTTTTGTGTGCAATAAACCAATTTCGGTTTGCAATAAAATCTTGAAAAATATTTGCATAAATTGTGTCATGTGTTGCTTTGTTAGATTTTGATAAACTGGGGTTGGCAGATGGGCATATATGGCAAAAATGGATCAATTTAAAAATTTGAAAATACTTTGGTAAGCGTTGGGGATCTCTAGCTGGGGGCCCCATTCCATGCTCAGGTCTCACTCCTCCCATTGCAAACCCAGCCCCCTCAGAAAGCCCACCAAGCAGCAGCCCCTTCCCTCAGCCCACCAAGGGTCAGCTCCTCTTCTGGGAGCTGCTTAAGACTACACCTGTAGGCTACTCAAGACCTGGTAGCCATATTAGACACATGACTCCTCTCCTGCCCTCCTGAGGGTCGCCTAGTAGTTAGTTTTTGCTCTATTCATTAAACCTGGATTTATCAATTCGGTTTGATTGGCTTATTACATCGTTGGTGGATATCCAGTAACCGGGGATTCAAAACTTAACAGTTAGATGGATGTAGTAACACACACTTCAATCCCTAGCATTTGACAGCCTGAAGACAAGAGCAAGACAGTTTGCTTCCAAGAGCAAAAGCTTCATGGGATCTTCAGGGCCCATCAAGGCTCGGATGTAGTTTATTGAGGCTGTTATTGTAACTTTACCATGGAAGGCTTTTCCTAGCATGTGAAGCCTTGGTTGGCTTTCCAACACTAAACACCTATGTTCCATTTTCTTTTCAGAAGTCTTTTGTACTGCTAGTCATTAATCCGGCAAACAAATCCTTTTTAATCTGCCCATCTCATAAAGCCATAAAATAATGTCCCCTCTGCTTATTGACTGTCCCATGAACGGCTTGTCCTGACATTGGCTTATCTTAAGTGACAGGTCATTCTTTTAACAAATAGAAGTCTACTCAGGGCTGGGCTCCGGTCCGAGTGCTAGCGGGACATGTTAGTGAGCAAGACAGGTCATTGCCCTCCATGCCTGACGGCTTTGCAAGCAGTTTGCTTGAGAAGGTAATCAGGGTGATTCTGAGAGTGTAGAGTGACACCAAAGAGGGCGTGCCTTCGTGTCATAGATGTCCGTGTTCCCAACAAGCTGTCTCAGGAGTACCCAGAGCAAGCTCAGGAGAAAGGAAGGCATTCTAATTAAATCAGTGTGAACTAGCATCTCAGGGACCCTCAGGCTGTGGGTCTGGCCTGCAGAGCCCTCCTCCAAGATTCCCTGCCTCACTGGGAATTATCTCAAGCCCGCTGGACTTTTCAAAGCCGTTCACACAAATCCCTAGCAAATCAGGGACCCCCAGTGGATGCTGCTGCCACCTGCACCCTTCCATTAAACTCCATCCTCTTCTCTCCTTGTCCTCCCAGTATGCATCTGGTTCCCCCAAGGGGAAGCTGTGACCTTTCGCCTCTGCTGACTCTGAAGACCTCCACTTAGCCCCTGCCTGCTCCCCCACCTCCAAGGCTTCTAGAGTCAGCCAGGGGTTTGGCTTCCCTTACCCTGTTCTGTGGAGTGCCCTGAAGATGGGACTGAAGTAAGAAGAAGGTGAGTTCAAGTTCACAGTGGCTACAGATCACGTTATGCAGTTGAGACACTAGGCATTAGCTGCAGCTTCAGTTCCGTACCAAACCCAAACCACAAGAATCTAGACTGTTTTCTAGGAAAACTGTGTTGCCAGCTTTGATGGGCAGGTTTGATGGGTTGGCTCGTTCCCCTTTATTCTCACTGATAACAACAGTTATGAACTATTCCTAGAATAAAAATAATTACACTGTCCTCCCAGGCCAAGGCCAACCTCATTATAGGTTTCCCAGTTATGAATTAGGAAATATCTTTTGTTGGTTTTTTTTATTTTGTTTTTGGCATTTGCTTTTTATTTTTTATTTGGGAGATAAGGTCTCAGTGTGTAGCCCTGGATGTTCTTGAACTTGCTGCATAGACCAAGGTGGCCTCAGACTCACAGAGATCCATACATGTCTCTGAGTGCTGGGAGTAAGGTCCTGCTCCACTACCTTCGCTTTTTGAAAGATAGGATTTCACATAGAACAAGCTGGCCTCAAATATACCACACAGCTGAGGATGACCTTGAACTCTTGACCCTTCTGCCTCTACTCAAGTGCTAGGATTGTAGGCATGTGCCCTCATGCTTGAATTGAAGGTTTTGGTTTGTTCGGCTGGTTGGTTGGTTTTTTGTTTTGTTTTGTTTTGTTTTTTTCTTTTTCTTTAGTTGGAAGTCTGACTTATTGGGGTACAGTCAGTCACTGCATAGGATCGGACATGAATTGGTCCAGAACCGAAATGTGCCAGAGGAGTCCCAAGCATGATCAAACAAATGAGGGCTTGGACCCGCACAACTGTGCAGAAAGGGAACAAGGCAGGGACAGGGAAGTCAAGAAAGAACAAGAGATCAACAGACACAAATGGCAAATATTTGCTGAGTATCCTGATGCCAAATAACACATGTGCCAAGGCATCGCTTATCTAAGGGAGTGGAGCATGTCCCTGCCAGCATGTCCCCAGAGGCTTAGGCTCTGAGGTAGAAGAGGGGACAACTAGTTCGGGGTGTGGCCAAGCATGCTCTTCACCCTAGCACTTGGGGGGCAGGAGAATGGAGTCTGGTAAGGAAAGAAGGAAGGAAGGAAGGGAGAGAAGGAGGGAGGGGAGAGGGAGGAAGGGAGAGAAGGAGCATGGAGGGAGGTAGGAAGGAAGGAAGGAAGGAAGGAAGGAAGGAAGGAAGGGAGGGAGGAAGGAAGGAAGGAAGGAAGAAAGGGAAGAAAGGAGACAGTTCACTTCTTCACAGCCCCCTAGCTATGTGTCTGCTCAGCTGTGAATTTGGGGCAACTTATTCAGCTGATCCCCTAAGCTTCAATGTGAGTTAATCCTCTGCTACCACGAAGAGCAGTAAGTCATTCTCCTTGAAGGATGTGCCATCTCCTTGGGGAGACGTGACACCCATGAGTGTATGTAGTGGGTGGTGAATGTGGGGTCAAGGGAACTGGAAGTCCAGAGGCTGCCTATGGGCTCTGGGACAGCAAGGCTCCCTAAGAGTCTCACTAACCAACACTAGTTCTGGAAACGTTCTTGGGGTGTGCGGTTGGGGAGTGAGGCAGTACTAGCCGTGTGTTGGTCCCCAGTGAGCTCTGACTCTCTTCCAGCTGTGTGCTTGATTTCTTCATCCATCATAAACACAGTGACATCGAAGTCAGAAAACTGTTTAAGATGGTAGCCAGCTAGCGGGTCAGTGCTGGGTTAGAAGTGAAAGCATGGCAGTTTGTCTACAAAGTCTGTCCATGCTGCCTGAAAGATAAA